>NC_052392.1:11927267-12227267 GCF_009389715.1 Phoenix dactylifera | reverse complement strand
ATTTAACTAAGTTGACCCATAGAGATGCGTTTAGGGCGCTCTGATCATCATCCAGTTCTTTTCCTTTCTTCTTGCTCCAATAGACCCTTTCCTTCAAAGATGGATATGCCTGAAAAGTGTCCCATGACTTCGTACCCAACTTTTTGTCCATCATTAAAACCTTCCAATTTTTTGTCCCTCTCTTGAGTGCCGTTCCCAACCTTCCTAATGTTTCCATGGCCTAACGCCTAATGACTAGGGTTGAACGCTTTTATGTCTGTTCCAAAAATTTGTGACCTAGATAAGTATGCGATGGCAGCTTTAATTCCCTTTCGCTTCCCAGCCACAAAAAAAAAAAAAAAAAAAAAAAAAAACTCTTGTAAGTAGGCACCTGATAAATGTGGAATAACATTATTTTTTTAGGACCACTGGTCTTCCAGACAAATTAAGCATTTTATTAGGAAAATGTCATGAATCTCTGCTTTTCCCCCAGGCTAGCCCATGATTTAAGATTCCATCTCATTTAAATTTATATCCAGATTTAAACTCAAGCCAACCCACTTAATTGAATCAAGCCTTGTTACATTGATAGTTTATTATTATTATTATTATTTATACAATAAATATATTGAATTCATATAGGGTAGCCTAAATCCAAATGTAAAACTACATTTTGACACATGTACAGCTGATAATTTTGCAGGAGAACATGATGCAATAAGAATATCGAAACATGGGAGACAAAACACCTAAATTCTTAGATTTCTCGATCTAAAATAAATGGCCAACAAAACATCCAATATTTGGCACCTATCCTCTAAGGGATTGCTCCGAGATGGCCCGAAAATACTATTTTAATATATTAATTGCAATCCATTATAAATAAAGAAAGTACTCACAAAATTTTATATATTTATTTTGAAAATATTTTTAGATGTAAATATAATATTGCTAGCTAAATGCTAAATAATAACATTTAATAAGTCTCTATAAATGCCACTATTCCATTGCATAAACTATTATAAATGGCTAGGGCTAGCTGTCATTTAATGTTTTTTATCCAAACAACAGTTTTTCACTTTAATTATAATATCTCAGTGTTTATAATGTTCCCGGTCCATGGTCATATTTTTGGGAGCATTTGGTATCCAATAATCATCCCAAAATTAAAGATGATGTGGATGGAAGTAATATGATTACCGTATTTAGTTGCAACATGATAATTCTATGTAGTAGTAATCCCAAATCATCCCCACTCTTTAAATCGCCACCTAATCTAATAATAAGATACCAATTTTTGAGGCTGGAAATCTAAAATCACCCTAAAGAAGTGATCTTAGGCTGAAATTTGATGACAAAAATATCCTTTAGTACAACTAAAATAATTACTATATTAAATATATTATACTTATGATATATATTATATTATAATATATTATTAATCATATTATTGTCATATTATTATTCAATGATAATTTTAAATTATACTAGAAATATATTAGTGTACTTTATATTTATATAATGAAATTATTTAATATATTAGTTCTATTTTTCTTTTTTTCTAATCAGAATAAATATAAATAAAAACATTAATTCTATAATAACAATTAATATATCTTATAGGATTAATAATTTAAAAAACTAATAAATATTTTTGGAATATACTACTAATAAATATATTAATAATTTTATTATAATATATCTATATGATTAATAAATATATTTTTTTAGAATAAGTTTTGGTATGATATGGCCAGTAATTTTGGATTTTTATGGAATACCAAATAAGTTATTTGTGAATACTTAGAAATCTTTAATCATTGGAATATAGCGTAGATCATCGGGATCAAATTACTCCAAAATAAGGATCATCGATGATCTAAAATTATCTCAAAGATTCTGTTCGGATCACGAAATGCCACCTTTAGGAAAGGAAAGCTTACATCCATTCCTTCTAGCAAAAGATGTCCACCTCCATGCCACTTCGATGCGACCCCCATTTACGAGCCCAGTCTCTCCTTACCAACTCAACATCAACGCCTCTTTCACAATACGGGCTGATGTTGTAACAAAACGTTGATAAGCCGTATGTGCCGCCAGCTGCACTAAGAAGAGCTACCGCATATCATGACAATTCGTGGCAAGCACTCGACAGCAAAAAAAAGTCGGTATCGAGCACAGTAAACGACGCTCTCCCCCCTCCTTTTCATCCTCCAAAAAGCAAAAGCAGGGTCTCCCTTGCAGCGTTGTGTATCGTCACAATACCTGCCATCCGGAGCCACTTTATTATTGGAACGAAAGTAACGGCCTTTCTTTATTTACCCCAGTATAATCTGATTTTAATAATACTACTAGATTGTGTTATTGTTTTTATAAATATATATATATATATATTATTTGAATTGATTTAGAGATATAAATATCTAAAATCATTTTTTTTCTTTTTCGGTACATGGGTAGCTCACACTAGTCTGGGACGAGCACTGTCATTTGAATTAAAACAAAATCATAATTTCAAGAGATTAACAAAAATAGCAAGGTATAATTCGAATAGTTATTGCAATAGAGGGTGATATAGCTGGTATTTATTGTTTATCTCTTGTACACATGAAGAAATTTCTTGGATTGGACTCCTGTCCCCTTCTAAGAGCACCTTAGAAAAATACATTCACAATTTTCTAAAGAAATATGAGAAATATATCTTGTTCAAATCTATTTCTTGCATCTGGGTAAATAAAGGTAACATGTGAATGGAATGTTGAAGTCAATTTTTTCAGTGTCTCATCTGAATGTCATTTTGTGATTCTCTTTTTCATCCGCGTAAACACCATTTGATTCCAACAAAAGTAAAGTGAAACAAACATACGAATCTAGAAAACAAAAATACTATAAGATGCATCAGACACTCAATGAAAGAAGTTTAAAAAAAATGAGCGGCTCTGGTTAATGGCATGTATCATATATCTACTATAGAATATAATTTCTCGTCAAATGAAATAATTTTTTGAGAGTACAGTATGCAATAGTATAGTTAGATATGGGGGAAAAAAAAAAAAATCAAAGTCTTCGCTGCAGACCTCTGCCGTCCAAAATGTTTCTCACATGCAACTGACCTTTTCATCGTCTCTCTAATAACTCTAATAAGAAGTTTCAATTCCACCCTTTTATCCCCCTCCCCTCCCCACCCTAATTTTTTTTCCTTTTTTTTCCCACGCCACCAGGCCACCTCGACACCCATAACCCAAATGCCACCAAAAAAAAAAAAGGCCACCACCAATTCCACACCTCAAAACCCACTGCCTCCACTCTCCTCTCATCTCAGCGGCAACTCTCGGAACCGTTTCTTCCCTTCCCCCGTACAGAAACTGACACCCCCTCCGAGCAGCCATTAAAACTCCCCGGCCTACCCCTTTATCAGCAAACAAAACTGCAGCGGAACCGTCCAACTCCGAACCAACTCCTCGCTCCATTCAATTCCCCTTCTTATCTCTTTCTCTCTCTTCGCTTCTTTCTTTCTTTCTTCTTCTTCTTCTTCTTTTTTCTCACCCTCCCTGGATGATCCTCCGATCCCCATTTGACCTTCGGCTCTAAAATCTCACCTACCCCTACCAAAACCCATAAAAATCAAAGAAGTTTCACCCAAACCCAATTCCCTGCCCTGTCCTTTTCCCCTCTCGAGCTTCTCACTCCCCCAGCATTTAGCTGGGAAATCTTTCTTTCCCATCGACGCGTTCTCTGGAAAAATTCAATGCGTTTTCCAAGATCTTGAGACCTCTCCGCTTGCCATGGATCTCGAGGGCGGCATCTACTCCAGTCCCTCCAAGGTAAGCTGGATTGCTCATCTGTTCCCTGTCTCATCTCATCTTGGCATCTAGTTTTTATGCGCTGATAAGGATTCGAGGGCTGGGTGATGACAGAGGGATTCGTGGAGGGCGGTGTTAACTTTGGCGTACCAGAGCCTGGGGGTGGTGTACGGGGACCTGAGCACGTCGCCGCTGTACGTGTACAAGAGCACCTTCGCGGAGGACATCCAGCACTCGGAGACGAACGAGGAGATCTACGGCGTGCTCTCCTTCGTCTTCTGGACCCTTACCCTCGTCCCGCTCCTCAAGTACGTCTTCATCGTGCTCCGAGCCGATGACAACGGCGAGGGCGGCACCTTCGCGCTCTACTCCCTCCTCTGCCGCCACGCCCGTGTCGGCTTCCTCCCTAACGGCCAGCTTGCCGACGAGGAGCTATCCGCATATAAAAAAGGGGAGAGCATCGGCGGCCGCGGGACGGTGGGCGGCGCGGCCGCGTCGAGGGTGAGGAGGATGCTGGAGAAGCACCAGGTGCTGCAGCGGTGCTTGCTGGTGCTGGCGCTCATAGGGACGTGCATGGTCATCGGGGACGGCGTCCTCACCCCTGCTATTTCTGGTCGTGCTCTTACTTTGGCCTGGACTTCTATAGTTCTATTTGGGTTATTTGGTTTTTGTCCCGCCCCCTCCCCCCCTTCTCTCTCTCTCTCTCCTTTTTTGAATCTTTTCTGATTACGCGATCAGTGATTTGGCAGTTTTTTCGGCGGTTTCGGGGCTGGAGCTTTCAACGTCCAGAGAGCAGCATAAATGTAAGGGAATTCTGAGGTTTGAATATTTTCTTGGATAAATAATTATAACGTATGGAACAAGTTACTGTAGACAGAGAAAAATGCGGCCTGGACAATCAATAGTTTGCTTTTGCAAGTGATTTGAGCGGCACGATCATAATCATTTGGTTCTTTTATGATATAGGCTGTTGCTAGAGCGTGGCGATGATTTTTATTTTTTTTTAATCATGGTTCTATTGATGCAAATGATTGAGTATTGCTTGGTTGTTTGGTAAACGTTTGAGACTGAGACTCAAAGATCCGTATAACTGGATTCTCATGCTCTGGTTGAACTTTCTGCTTGTCTAATTTAACAATATACTCTTCTGGGTAGCCTGAGAGCAACCTTAGATCTTCATTTAGATGCAGATTACACTCATCTGTTGAGCTGTTTCAACCAGGTACATAGAATTAAATATATGCAACTTTGTTTACATTAATATTATTCGGACAACCACAATTGTGATGCATTAGGCCTTAGTTTCATACAGGCTGGCCCTTCTGATTGATGAATCCTCAGCTCATCTGGTATATATAAGAAAGGGGTCACGGTAGATTCAAAAGTTATACTAGGGACTTCATCATTTTGATGAATGACTGACGGGGCAGTCTATTTATAATTTCTTTAGAGCTCTGGAAGAATAATATGGACAACAAGCTGAACATGTATATGTTGCAATGTTTATACAAAACTAGGGGTTGCCATTACAATCATAACATATCCTGCCCAAGTTGGATCATGACTTTTCTACAGGATCAAGACAAGAAGATAAGTTGTTAAACTGTTAACAGGAAGGGAATGTTTTATAGAGGCAATATAACTAGAAATGTTTATGAATGATTTGATATGAGGTGGCTAAGGCATCAAGTCCAACAGATGAGATAGGATGATGCTTGTGGATGCACAGCCATGGATGGAAAATTATGGGTGCTGATAACCAAACAGATCGACCAGCATAATTAACAAGAATAGTTTGCAGGTGCGTAGAGAGTTTTCAGGTAAGCTCATTTGAGCATGACTGGTTCTCTGGCAGCATAATGGACTCTTATTGAAGTGACAATATAAATTTTCAAAATTGTGGCCTAATTTGCTCAACTGGTTGTGTGGATAACAAAGCAAGAAGTAACAATGCTTCATCACATAGAACTTCAAGATGGCAAGATCGGCATATATTTGGTTGATCATGAGAATACTAGCTGATGCACTCCACTGAGTGAGTAGGCTAGCTGGTGACATCACTTGGAGTGACTGAAGTTTCGAGCATCACAGCAACACTGCAAATTCGTGGTGTCAGAACTTTTTAGGGTGCAGTGGAGGTGTGACTGTTCGTCAATATAAGCAATCAATGGTGAAAATGATTGCTAAATTTCATGACAAGGTCTTTTGGATAGTGAAGTTGGTTTAAAGAAAACTAACATCATGAAGTACAAAGGATATATGCAAAATGGAACAACTCCATCAGAAGTGAAGTGTAAGATGCAGTAATTGGCTGCTCTCAAGATTTTCAAATCTCAAGCAAAGGTCTCTTAGATGGCCACACAAGCAGAAAGATAACAATGCTCTAGTACCAAAGTCGTCGCTGGGGTCTGAGGCACATGCAATTGAAGTAAGGTTCCTAAGTATGAAGATATGTACCATAGCATGTTCAGACCCGAAAATGAAGCAATATGTTAAGAGAAAAAATGCAATAACCTAGATGTCCAAGAATCAGCTTTGACTAAATAACGAGACAATTGGATGTTCTACAAAACAAAGATCATTATCAACAAAAGAACCCATGAAAGTTTTAAGAACCCAAAAAGAAACTTCAGATTAGAAGAATATTATAGCCTATATTTAGATCAATGTGAATCTGGGGGTGGAATTGTGAGCTTAAGGGGAATTTTGAAAACAAGCTGCTATAGACATGACATGGAAGGAAGCATGAGCAGCTTACTGAAAATCAGTCAAGCATTGCATATAAAATTATGTTAGATGGCATGGAATAGCCATGCGTGATACATAAGAAACACCGTAGTTTGATGAAGTCCAAATACAGTAGTAACATAAAGCAGATTGAGATGACAATAAACCCAAAGGCTAGCAGGGTGACTTGGAACCCTCTTAGGTCAGGAGAACCTTTTCCTGCTAAACATACATGCAGCATAAACAAGCCTTATATCAGGCAACTTAAACTAAAAAAGGATAATAGAATTTCACCTCATACCAAAATCTTAGGTCCTGCAGTGAATCCAAGAAATAACAAGTCCTTTTAAGCCTAAAACTCGAATTTCAGTGCAGGAGATAATAGAAATAATGTTCTTTAGGGTGATATTTTTAAAAGCTGAATAGATTAAAATGAACCATTGCTATTTGAAGTGATGATGTCCTTTCATGTTGGATATTATCTTTGAGGGACTATTTGCAGTTGAAAAGGAGAGGGCAAGCCTTGGCGTAATGGTACAGGTTTGAAACATGTGGTGACAAGGCTGCGTATATCTGACCCTCCCAAGATCCTATAATAGCGGGAGGCTCATGCTCTAGGCCACCCTTTTTGTAGTTAAAAGGGAGGTGAAAATGAGAGTTTTATCACAAGTCCTTTGGTGGTATGGTGATGTTGAAGGATCGAAGAGGCTCACCAAAGAAGTATTCAGATCCTGAAATAAAATCTGATTTATTTTAGCCATATAGAAGTCAGCATTTATGGTGCACTGGCGGTGAAAAGTTTACAAGAAACTTGGTGAATTGATAAATGTCCAATTACAGCAAACTCTTTAAAAGCTGGTTTACAATAACTTTTACTATATTGTGATAAGTCCTGCTAGATTCTATGCATGAGAGGGTAAATTCAACACAATGACGGAGATGATGATGTAGGATGGCGATCCCATGCTCTGATATCACAAAACTTGGGGAACAAGTTCTGGGGTGAATACTGCATTTCAGCAAGTCATCAGTCCTGATATAGAATTATGAAGGGTAGATGATGGTGATCCCATGATTTAGTATTCCAAAATTTGAGGAACAAGTTCTCCTCGAGTTTTGGGGTGAATATATTTCAGCGCGGCATCCATCCTACGAAAATAAGGGATTCATGCACAATGAGCACTGGAGAACATGTTAAATAGTGCATGATGGAACCATGATGTAGGCTCCAAAAGAAGAGATCCCATTTCTTGTGGAAATCCTTATACAAAAGAATAACAACACATACATAACATCAGTGGTTGGTAATTCATAAAGGATGGATACATAAAATTTATGGGTTTGAGATACTTCATTCATCTACTGGAAAAGTGTGTTGTGATTTTGGCCCCTTTATTTCTTGAACTCACGAGCTTGGTTTTTGTTCTTCCCTTTATTTCCTTTTCTGTTTCCTTTCTGCTATCGTACCTTATTCTGGAATAATATACACCACCTTTGACTTTGGCTCCGTACTGAGGTTTGCTCAGAAGCAGTTTGACATATCTATTAGCAAAAGCTGCGATAATGCGATGCCACTTCCCTCAAAGAAGTGAAAGAACATGAATTGAACATGACAAAGAGGTTGCAAGAAGAGAACTTTTTAGAATAATCATGAAAGTTGGAGACTGCATATCAAATTTAGGATTACTTTTCTAGGTCCTGTCTTCAGTAGGGTGAAGAGATAGTAGGGTTTTAGTGATGTAAGATTATTTGTAAACTCAAGAGATAGCATGACAGGTAAATTTATTGTCTTCTCATTCTTTTTCACTTATAGCAGCTGTATTATGAGTTGAGTGTCAAGATACTATTTTTGTTCAGTACACATCTTGTAGTTATGTGGGATGTAATTTGTGAATGAAATTATGGACTTAAGACAAATAATATGTTGCTTAGGATGCTGACAAATGATTGCCATTCAGTTGCTGACTGTTGGCAGACTGAGTTCTAAGTATGCTGCATACTCGCCGGTTGCTTATGTATCAGTTATTTGTGCCTTCAAGTTGACTTGCTTTGTTGATTTTCCTGTGCAAATCCATACTTACAGAAATCAGGTTTTGAATTTATATTTACTTCTTCAACATCCATTAACCTGCAGATGTGGAAGTTCCTGTTGCATGTTTTGTACTGGTTTGCTTGTTTGCTCTGCAACATTATGGTACCCATCGAGTGGGATTTCTTTTTGCGCCAATCGTCATTACTTGGCTTCTATGTATCAGCATGATTGGTGTCTATAACATTTTCCATTGGAACCCACATGTTTATCAAGCACTCTCTCCGTACTACATGTACAAGTTCTTGAAAAAGACTCAAAGAGGAGGTTGGATGTCCTTGGGTGGAATCTTATTATGCATTACAGGTATGTGAACATGACTTATTTTCTCTGATTGTCTGCCCATTATGCATATATCATATTCTAATTATTTTTCATTCTTGCAGGTTCTGAAGCTATGTTTGCTGATCTGGGACATTTCTCACAGTTATCGATAAAAGTAAGAAACATAAGTCAAAAGATTTAAGGAATCTTAACTCCCTGTGGTGTGCTGGACATGCATGCTCTATTTGATGCATCTGTTTAATAATTTTAATAAGTTCTCCTAGAGCTCCAAGTTCTCTTGAAATTTTACGTTTGCAACTCTTGCAGTTCCATGTACATATTTGCATTCTTATATGACAATAATCGATTAGTTTGAATCTTTAGGCTAGCTGATGAGAAGTAGCAAATGAAGAATTCTTACAAGGGCAAATTATATGACAGTCACTTATGTATCCAATCGCAGTGGTCTACCATGTTGCAAATATTATATTTTCTTTCTCGAGCTTCTGCTTAAGACCATGCTAGTCTTTTACCTAACCTTTTGGAGCTGATAAAGTTGGTTTCTTTTATTTGATTGGAGAATTGGATTCTGTATAGATTTCTTGTAACTTTCTCCTGTGTTGATCATTGTCACTTATGGTTATGCATCTAGATTTAGAGGGACATGAATATCTGTTTAGGCTATTTGATATATGCTCCTTCTTGTAAGGGGACTGGTTATATTTCATTCATGGACACCTTGCTTGTTTGTTATGCTTTCAGCAGCCAGGGATACTGTACTAGATCTTTCTAATGAACCATTCTCATCTGCAGATTGCTTTTACTTCTGTGGTTTATCCATCATTGATCCTCGCATATATGGGACAGGCTGCATATCTATCTAAACATCATATTATTCAAAGTGATTATCGAATTGGATTCTATGTATCCGTACCAGGTAGTCAGTAGTCACTTTTAAGTTTTTGTACTTTTAATACAATGGAATCAAGAAATTTTTTTTTATGTATAACATGTTGACTTTCAGCATATTGATATTTAGAGATTTATCTTGTTAGAGCGGATAAGATGGCCTGTTTTGGCAATAGCTATACTTGCAGCTGTTGTGGGAAGCCAAGCCATTATCACTGGCACGTTTTCCATCATCAAACAGTGCTCTGCTTTGGCCTGCTTTCCTAGAGTGAAGATAATTCACACATCATCTAAAGTACATGGACAAATATACATTCCAGAGATTAACTGGATCTTAATGATATTGTGCTTGGCTGTTACTGTTGGTTTCAGAGACACAAAGCGCATGGGTAATGCATCAGGTAAGACATTGGAGATATAATCAGCTATTCCCTTTGAATTCTATGCTTAACCCTTCTGTTTTAACATATCACAAACCAGCCTCAAGCATATACACAGAGACATGCAGTCATTGCTGTTTGAATAATTATGTGCCTTCTGATAGGAACTAATTTTAGGACATAGGTGACACTCTTTTCAATTCCCGTTGCCCTTAATAATTAAATCTTTACACGTGCATTGAATGTTTAGTTGAAACTACTGTAACTGACTGAGCTACCTCTTTAGAAATCAACTTATAAGTTATAACAAGGCTCTCTTCATTCTGATCCTAAATCCTTCTCTGCATCAAATTTGAAACTATCATTTGGTATTATATGTCATATATTGGATCTATTGATTTGATTTGGATGATTTGCTGAAGATCAATCTTAGGACTTTTAGCTTGAACTATTGACGCCCATAATCAGGTCAGTTAGGTAAACTTGATCATGATCAGACTTTGTCAACGAAGATTTTGGCTTTTAAATGAAAATATATAGAAATATTAGCTCATTTCTTCCTTCCATTTGTAATATTGTCTATATATTCCATTATCTGTAGTTATCAAGATCTTTGATTGTCAACTTTGGATTTGTATAAAGATAATGGTCAAATCCAAGTCTTTTGGACCCTTTATCATGAAGACCATACATGATTTCTGCGATTTATGAACATTAGACCTGTTTAATGTACCATTGATTATAATGGGTACCATGATGCCCTCAAGACTAGCACATGATGTGAAGATACTGAAAGTGATAAGCGGTCAAGCTGTAAATGAACATATTCGATATTTGTATTCCATTATGGATGTTAACTAGTGACTTGTATACATCTTAAGTCAGCAGATTCTTCACTAAATTTCTTGCAACTGAATAGTACCTTCCAAGAGGATGCTTGCTTGGACTTTCATCATTTTCACACCATCTTTGCATAGAAAAACAAATAAAAAAGAAAATCCAGCGCAGTCTGAATGAAAACCTTTGTTGTTTCACTATTCCTACTCCTGTGCAAGTTGTATTATAAATCACGACAAGAGCTAATGTTTTTTTGGTTCTTCCTTGGAACAGGATTGGCAGTAATAACCGTCATGCTGGTCACCACCTGCTTGATGTCCCTGGTGATGGTCTTGTGTTGGCGTAAGAGCATCTTTGTGGCTGTATGTTTCTTACTCTTCTTTGGCACAATCGAAGCTCTCTATTTCTCGGCTTCTCTTATCAAGTTCTTAGAAGGAGCTTGGGTACCTGTTGCCCTCTCCATCATTGTCATGATTATCATGTATGTCTGGCACTATGGCACCCTGAAGAAATACGAGTTTGATGTCCAAAATAAGGTTTCCATCAACTGGCTCCTCAGCCTCGGTCCTTCCCTTGGAATTGTTCGCGTGAAAGGGATTGGCCTCATACATACTGAGCTAGTATCAGGAATCCCGGCCATCTTCTCCCATTTCGTCACCAACCTACCTGCATTCCACCAGGTCTGCTATTTTAATTTGCTTTTCCACTGGTAAACCATATATTGAGCACATTAAATAGTAAAAATGACCTATGTTCGATATGTTTCTTGATCATTGTTCTTCTATGGGATCTGCTTCTCCCTCACACAATTTCAATGACATGCCACAATGCATCAGGTCCTCGTCTTCCTCTGCATCAAGTCAGTCCAAGTGCCACACGTCCGGCCGGAGGAGCGGTTCCTTGTGGGTCGAATCGGCCCCAAGAAGCACAGGCTCTATAGGTGCATCGTCCGCTATGGATACCATGATCTCCACAAGGACGACTTGGAGTTCGAGACGGACTTGGTTTGCAGCATAGCAGAGTTCATAAGGTCAGGGGCTTCTGAAGCCAATGGCATAGCGGAAGAGCCTGAGAAGGATGAAGAGAGAATGGCTGTTGTTGGAGCTGGAGTCCGTTTTGGCGAGGTCGATGCGGAGCCAGCGGATGCGGCCGGCCCTTCAGATTCTAGAGAGATACAATCGCCGGTGATTGCGACGAGGAAAAAGGTGAGGTTTGTGCTGCCCGAGAGCCCGCAGATGGATGGCGGGGTGAGGGAGGAGCTTCAGGATTTGATGGAGGCAAGGGAAGCAGGGACGGCCTTCATCCTTGGGCGTTCCTACGTCAGGGCAAAGAGTGGCTCAGGTTGGATCAAGAGGCTGGCGATCGATCTAGGGTATGATTTTTTGAGCAGGAATAGCAGGTGTCCGGCTTATGCAGTTAGCATCCCTCATGCATCAACTCTGGAGGTAGGGATGATTTATCGTGTCTGAGTTTTTTGATGATACAGTTGTATATGTTCGTTTCTCATGTAAATTATTGTACAAGTTCAGCCTCTCGTCACCTTGCGGTGTTTTCAAATAGCATTCGTGGGAAGCCACGTTCTTGCGGGTGATGAAGGGGAAAAGCATGAAAAAGAAGAATTCATGTCTGCAAAAATTTTAACTTGTCTTGAATTTATGACAGAGAGAATGTAATTAATCAGATTAAACAATCTGATACACTATTGAGGTTGAAAGATACGGTAAGAAAAGCGGATAATGTGCTGAAGGCATTGCTGATCATGGGAAACCTAACATCAATGGCTCTACATACATGATGATGATGGGTTGCTGGACTTTGGCTCAGGATATTTTGTCATCCTCGAATGTTTGTGCTGCCGTGGCGATTCCAGTCCTATCCATTAGAAGAATTGTTATGATATCTGTGGCACCAATTATGCCAGGCTTTAGGAAAAACTGCTCTCGTCCCTTTCGGCTTTGCCCAAGTTGCACTCGGAAAGGCTTTTTAGTTGGGTTTTATTATGCATTAATATTTTTATAAATATTGAATTTTGTATGAATATTTTTTTAAAATTGATATTTTTATCTATATCTTACTTGTTTTACTATTCTATTTTTTATCTTTATTTTTGTATATATACACACCATCTAACGTCATTAAAAAATTATTAATTTTAAATTAAAATAACTAAAATATTTTTAATGGATAGATGTGCAAAAAAATATATTTATAAGACGATCATAATGAAGAATAAAAAAATAATTTTAAATTTTTATTTTATTTTTAATTAAAATAAATATGATTTTTATTAATGATGTTAGAAGAATCATTATATTTGGAACATTTGTGCAAAAACAGGTCAAGAATCTCTGATCTCAACCTGGTATATTAACGGTGCTCCAGCTCCAATTTCCTCGATTGCTCTCTAAACTTTCAGTCGAATCTCTGATCTCAACCTGGTGTTCCAGGCAATCAGGGTTGTAGTTATTTAAATTGGCATGATCTGCCTACAAGATGAACAGCAGAAAGGGATCATTAATGGCTCATCCAGTGTAATAGGAAGCATCAGCGTAAGCTCTAGAGCAGCCAAGCAAACAGGAAGCACTTGACCCCACGTATACTGGCTTCTTAGATGGTTGCGAGTGCATTTTGACTTTAGGTTGGAATCTCAAAGCCCAACTCATCTTAAATGACTCGCCTTAATGGTGGTTTATGGAGGGGTTTTGAGGTCCATGCCAATGGAGTCTCAGGTTGAATGCATTGTTGGCATATTAAGGGATCTTTAAAGGATAGATATGTATGAGGGGGATTCAATTCAATGTTTTGGCCCTTTTGGGGACTGAGATCATGTAAGGAGAGTTCATGTACTTACGTAATTTTGTAGTGAAGTATCCACGTAATGAGAATCAAATTGTCAGCCAACTTACCTTTTCTCTTTTAGGGATTCACCGATGCAAGAGTTGAGGTCGAATAATTTAATTGAGAGATATATGAACTGCACAAATGAATGTATTAAAAGAAATTGCACATTAATAAATATGTCACAATCACTTGAACATAAAAAAGTGAAGTAAAATCAGTTCAACTCACATCAAATGAACAGCAGTAAGTTATCTCAATTGAATTGAAATCCATTGAACTGAAACAGAAACGTACAACATCAGAACATTTACACGGCCATATTACACTCAATCGAAAATAGAAACTGAAACGGTAACAAACTCAGATACCTCCAGAATTCACAAGAGTTTATGGTTCACTGACACATTGAGGCTGCTCAATTAACAATGTGTCCAAAAAATACTTCACATATACCTGGTAGCAAGCTTAAATACATAGTACACTCAAACTGAAGCTGAAACTGAAATGGTGACAAATTTAATCACGTACTGAATTTACTAGATTCACTGAGACCATTCAATTTACAGTGCATCCAAGCAGTGCTTCATATGTATCTGGTAACTACAAATACCAAGTTTAGAGGTCCATGAATTCATTATCCTCAATTCAGCCACTTCTCCCATTATTACCACGCCAGAAGGATCTGAGAGGAAATTGCGATAACCACGACCCAGATCCTGATGCAACAGCTCTGGCCCCCTCCATCTCCGCAATATCTTCACGCCAAAACTTGATAACATGGAGGCTCTCCTCCTCAGTCGACCTCTGGACAATGATTCGAGATGCATACCCCTTTTCTCTCATTGAACGGCAAATCTGGGAAGGATTGTTGGCTGTGAGGGTGACCATATAAAGCCAACCCTCACCTGAAAGCAGCTCATCTACAACAGGAAGGATCCTGTCTATCACCTTGCGTCATTCTCTCCTCCAGCCCAAGAAGCAGTTATCCCATCACAGCCAACTTCTTCTTCAGGTGTTGGCACATAAGGAGGATTAACCACCACCACATCTATCATACCAGCAAGGCGTTTGTGAAGCCCGGAAGCAATATTTGTGGTCATTATCTCTGCATGTACACTGTGAGCTTCAAGTGTCGCACGAGTCACCTCCACAGCATGTGGGTTGATGTCAGTTGCAAAATAATGGACTCCAGAGTTTTCTTCCCCAAGCATGAGGGCCAAAGATGTGATCACATAGCCACTCCCGCAGCCCACTTCCATGCATAACCTTGGCCTGTGCTGCAACAAATTTGCTCTATCAGCTAGAAGAGCATCCACTAGGGCAAATGAGTCATCACATGGCTCATACACCTCAGGGTGGCAGCTGAGGAGTCGAATCTGAGCAGTTTTGTATAACGACTCTGATGAAACCTACCAAGAATAACAGTTTCAGTTTCAGAAATCAGTTCAAAGGCGAAATTCACAAATAACATCCATTTTCTATTCCATAACTAAATGGTCCAAATAATTCAAGTATCCCAATCCTTCCCCTCCCTGCCATGAGGCATGATGTTACTGGTTCTAGCTTACAGTTCTGCTGCTCAACTTGCATTTTGTGGGAAAACTAGAGGATCCGATATCTATACCATAGTCCATGGCAGCTATCCAGCATAAGAACCTAGCCAAATAAATAGATGCCCCATATTAGAACGGCAAAATTCTTACATGATGGACAGAACCTGAATGATGCGGAACAGATAATTTAAGGAAGAAAATAAGAAGGGAAAGGAGGAGAGGGGAGTTCTGGAGTCCACCAGATGCCAAAGCAACGTTTTTTTTTTTAATCAAAATACTCTCCAACTACAACAATAGACATGGGGGTTCCATATATAGCCCCTATGCAACTACCCATGATTCCCACAAATGATCATATAACTACCCATGATCCCCACAACATCATGGTTCACTACAATAGCTAAATACAGTCATAACAAGCCAGCAACTAACAAAAGACGAAAATACATAATAAATAAACGAAAATACACAAAAAAATAAAACTAAGGCGGCCAAAGTGCTATGTACGCCGGCGACGCCTATACACATGCTGGAAACGGTGGTCTGTGTCCCCACCAACTCCCCTCAGCTGAGAAAAGTTCGCCTCTGGCGAAACGGATGTCTGGTAATGCTCCAACAGGTCTGAAGCAAGTCGCTGGAGCTCATTTCTGCTAATCCAGGTATCATCTGACGGAGGTCGACCATGCCATCTGACCAGATATCGCTGATAACCACCGTTCTGCGTACTGACAATCTGATCGTCCAAAATCTGTTCCATTGTGTCTGTGATCTGCGGAGAAAAAGGTACAGGAGGCAAGACAGGAGTAGGAGATATGGTCTCAAAGTTGGATGTGAGGTCAGTGTCAGGTTCATTGAATGGGTCTGCAGGAATAGTTGTCGGACCTCGGTAGGCAACTAAGTCTTCTACATTAAAAACTGGATTAATCCCAAAATCACTTGGAATATCCACCACATATGCATTAGATCCAACCCGTTTCAGAATTTTGTATGGACGCATACTTCGGGCGTGCAATTTCCTAACGGCTCCTGATGGAAACCGTTCAGGTCTGATTCTGATCATTACATCATCACCCACTCGAAATTCTTGATAACGTCGACGTAAGTCAACAGCCATTTTATATCTCACATTATTGATTTCAATTTTCTTATTAATCTCTTTATGTAAATTTTGCATGTGTTGCGCAAAGGACTCAGCGGTCTCAGAGATTCTATTGTTAGGTGCTACTGGGATAAGATCAACAGGTTTTCGCGGAACATAGCCTAAGACAATTTCGAAAGGGCTCAAACCAGAGGTCCTGCTCACAGAGCTATTGTAGGCGAATTCAGCTGTGGATAGGAGAAGATCCCAATTACCCGGGTGGTCACCCACTAAACATCGTAGAAGGTTTCCTAGGCTACGGTTGACCACCTCAGTTTACCCATCTGTCTGAGGGTGATAGGCTGTGGAATATTTAAGCTTTGTACCCATAAAATTCCAGAGGATCTTCCAAAAATAACTAACAAATTTGACATCTCTATCAGTCACTATCTATTTTGGAAGCCCGTGGAGCCTAACAACCTCATCAAAGATGATCCTTGCAACTTTGGAGGCGTCAGAAGTCTTGGAAGTGGGCAGAAAATGTGCCATCTTAGAGAACCGATCCACTACCACGAGAATGGAATCATGCTTACTTCTAGTCTTTGGCAACCCTAGCACAAAAACCATACTAATGTCCTGCCAAGGATGATCTGGGACAGGAAGGGGGGTATGTAAGCCAGTATTTTGTTTGCGCTGTTTGGATAGATGACAAGTACGACACTGACTAACAATTTTTGCAACGTTCCGTTTTAAACTAGGCCAATAAAATCTTTGTTCGACCATATCAATGGTCTTATTTCTACCAAAATGGCCAGCTATTCCTCCCACATGGAGTTCCCAAACAAGAAAATCTCTAAGGGATGTTTGAGGGATACACAACTTGTTTCCTCGGAACACGAAAGCATCAATCACAAGATAGTCACTATTATCCCTGGTGTGACTTTCTAACACACTAGCATAGATCTCAGCGAAGTCTGGAAAAGTTGCATAATCGGCAATCATACGATCAAATCCAGTAACCTTTATACTTACTGACAAAAGTAATGCTACACGTCGGCTTAGGGCATCAGCTGCCTTGTTGTCAATTTCTGCTTTATGACATAACACGAAGGTGTATTCTTGAAGAAATTCAGCCCACTTTCCGTGTCGTGAACTCAATCGTTTCTGAAAATTCAAATACCTCAAAGCTTCATGATCGGAATATAATACGAACTCTTGAGGTAACAAATAGTGACGCCAGTGACGCAGCGCTTGTACAACTGCATAAAATTCTTTGTCATAGATGGAATATTTTCGTTTGGCATCATTCAGCTTCTCACTAAAGTATGCGATAGGATATTTTTCTTGGCTTAAGACACCACCTATACCTATACCAGATGCATCACAAGAGACTTCAAAAACTTTAGTAAAATCTGAGAGGCGCATTACCGGAGCTTCAGTCATTTTAGTCTTGATCTCTTGGAATACCCTTGAAGCCGCAACGATCCAACGAAATTCACCTTTCCGGATACAATCCGTAATCGGTGTAGTGATCGTACTAAAATTCTTGATGAACCTCCTATAAAAGGTGGCTAGGCCGTGGAAGCTTCGCACCTCAAATAATGTAGTAGGCTCGGACCATTCAAGAATAGCTTGGACTTTCTGTGGGTCTGCTGAAACACCCTCAGAAGACACAACAAATCCTAAGAAGATTACACGATCAGTCATAAATGAACACTTCTTAAGGTTCGCATATAGGCTTTCTTTCCTTAGTGAATTGCAGACCAAACGTAGGTGTTCAAGGTGTTGTTCCTTGTTTTTGCTATAAATTAAGATATCATCAAAATAGACTACAAGGAATTTTCCCATGAAAGGTCTTAGCACTTGGGTTATAATTCGCATAAATGTGCTAGATGCATTTGTCAACCCAAAGGGCATGACTAGCCACTCGTATAATCCATCCTTGGTTTTGAAAGCTGTTTTCCATTCATCACCAGGGCGGATACGGATTTGGTGGTAACCACTCTTAAGGTCAATTTTGGAGAAGATAGTGGCACCTGCCATCATGTCAAGCATGTCATCCAATCGTGGTATTGGAAATCGATATTTAACCGTTATCTTATTGATTGCCCTGCTATCTACACACATTCTCCAAGTGCCATCTTTTTTGGGTGTTAGAAGTACAGGCACTGCACACGGGCTAAGACTCTCTCGGATGAACCTCTTTTGGAGTAGTTCATCAACTTGCCGTTTCAATTCAGCGTGTTCAATCGGATTGAGTTTATAATGAGGCAAGTTCGGGAGAGTCGCCCCTGGGACCAAATCTATGGCGTGCTGAATGTCACGCATAGGGGGAAGCTCATCAGGAAGGTCCTCAGGAAAGAGATCCTTAAATTCTTCCAGAACATGATGAACTTCTTTCGGAAAATCTATTTGAAAATCAGGAACTTCTTTGGATACTAACACAATGACTGGATTCTTGGGCTGCTGCTTTCTCAAATTCCTTAGGACTAATGATTTGAAGGCACTTTTCAACCTTCACATCCTTCTTTCCAGCAATAGAAGGCCTAGGAGGCAAAGGGTTTAGTCGAATTTTCTTTCCTTGGTGAACAAAAGAACAGGAATTGGATTTGCCATAAATGGTCACATCCAAATCATAAAGCCACGATCTACCAAGGATGATGTGTCCAACGTCCATGGGAATAATATCACACCAGACCTTATCATTATATTCAGAAAAGTTGATTTGGACTAGACAACGCTCAGTGACTGGTATAGCGGTTTTATCCACCCAAGACACATTATAAGGGTTAGGATGAGGCACTGTCTTTAACTGTAGCTTCTTGACAGTTCTTGTGGATACAACGTTGACACTACTCCCACTGTCAATGATAACCTTACAGCTATGTTCGCCACATTTGATATAGGTGTGAAATATGGATCGACGCCTCCAGTCATCATCTTCTTGCTTAGGTTGTGTAAGAACACACCTAACTACGCCTAAAGGGGTGGAACCCTCAAGTGAGCCGGGTTCCTTACCTTCATCTGACTCTTCAGGGTCTATCTCTGGTTCATGGACCAACTCATCCTCTTCATCATTTCTATTTTCTTCGATGACCAGTGTTTTCTTAGTAGGACATTGACTAGCTCTATGCCCAAAACCAAAATATCTGTAACACTGATCTCGAGAAATTTTGGGTGGTTCACTTAAAATTCCCTTAGTCTTTTGATCATTAATTTTTGGAGATTCTGTCGCTTGATTTCTAATATTAGGCTTACTCCAAGTGTTAGTTTGACTACCGTGGGTGAACTTATGATTGGCCTCCTTAAGATCAAATCGCCTAAAAGTTGTCTTATTAGTATAACGCTCGATGTCTTGGACAAGTTGATAGGCATGTTCTAATGAATTGACCTCGTGTAGAATAAGCTCTTTTTGTAAATCATCTCGCAATCCGGACCTAAATCTAGAAAGGGTCAATTCCACACTCTCGCGTGCATCGCATCGCATGAAGAACTCATCAAAGCGAGCGATGTACTCAGACACATGTTTGTTTCCTTGAATCAGTCGTTGCCACTGATCTAACAGGCGACTCTTATAGGATGTTGGGAGATATTTTTCTTTTAACTTTTCCTTCATTTCATCCCATTGTACCACAGGGGGTTGCCTAGCTCTAGCAAGCATATTTTCTATTGTGTTCCAATGCAACTTTGCAGGACCAGTGAGCTTCATTTTTGCAAAACGAACTCTGCGATCTTCAGATAGATTATACCATTCAAAGTAATGGTCCATATCAGCGAGCCAGTCAATGAAGACTTTTGGGTCGAGACGACCATCATAACTTGGTGCATCGAATCCTAATACTGCGCATTACATGCTCATCTGGTGTCTCACGCGCTCTTAGATAGTCCCTTTGGTGTTGTTGCCTAAGGCCTCTGGGGCGGGGCGGTTCAAACTCACCAAGTTCAGACTCTCCATCGTTGTGAGTAACTTGGAGGTTGGTGATTGAATTTTCAGCCAAAGTCAAGCGGATATTCAGCCTAGTTTCAAGGTCAGTGATCCTTGCCCCTAATCTGGTTTCTAATGCTGCTATGGCATCTAACGCCTGTTGGTTTGGGTTGGTAGACATCTCATGTGAGTAGGATGTACCACTGCGAGTTGTCATGCTCTAGAATACGAAAATCCTAGATATAAAAATAGCTTTCAGATTAAAATTAACAATTTTGACTAAAAGGCTTATGTCAGAGTCTTGGTTGCTCTCGAATTTGCACAGGTGATAACTAAATATCAGGACCTTAGATATTGCTAACCTTGGTCTGGGTCATGCAAAATCTTCGCAGGTTAATCTAACGAAAGTGGGGTCCTTCAAATTGATTTGGGTTTCACCAGATTCAAGTAAAATTTCCTAGTTGCCTTTTGAGGATTTGAAAATAATTTGTAAGGCTCAATATGTATTTTCAAGGGGCATAGGCTATTACAAAATTAAGGTCCTATCTCAAACCGACAACATGAAGTGAAAACAATAATAATCTAAAGATAAACTAGTTTATAGGGAAAGCCTGAAAAATTATTTAAAGGAAAGATACCTTTTCTTACAGATCTGAGTCAGTGGATGAGTTTGGATGTCAGAGTGTAGGATGCAGAACCGGAGCCTGACGATTTGTAGAAGATGCTGCTGGAAGACGGTCGACTGCGGGTATCGTTGTGGAAGCCCAACTCACTGCAGGATCTAGATCCAAGTACAGGGGCCTGAAAGCTAGGCCCGCAAGACAATGGGCCAGAGGATCAACTAGGCTCGCGTGACAACGGGCCAAACACTGGGCCGGCCCGCTCGCCCGAAAGCAGGAAATTTAGAAGGGACCCGAAGCTTCTGGAATAGCTTCAGATCCCTCTGAGCAATGGGGAAAAGGGCTGAGGGAGACAGGGGGGGCGAAGAGAGGAGCGGTGTCGGAGGGTGGCGATCTTCGTTTTGGGGAGCGAAGGAAACGGCGAGGGCGGACGATGGAGTCGGCAACGGAGGTGGAGGTGGTGGCGCGGGGGAAAGAGAGGTCTCGGTGAGATGGGAGGGAGAAGGAAAAAAAAAGATTAGGGTTTGAGGGATAAGGTATGGGAGAGAGAAGGGTCTTAGTGAGCTGAGAGGGAGAAGAAATGGGGTGAACTCGAGGGTTGGTGGAGGGTGGAGGCAACGGAGAAGATGAAGGGGGGTGGCGGTGTGACCGAGGCAACGGTGTGTGCGGTCGCGGAGGTGAGCGGCGTCGGCGAACGAGAATGGCCTGGCGGCGGAAAGGAGAGGCGGCTCGGCGGCAGCAAAGGGGAACGCAGCGACCTGCCGGCGGCGGCCCTGTGGACGGCCGATCGTGAAGAAGAAGAGGTACTCTTTTCTTTTCCTTTTTTTTTTTGACTAACTTGTGCGACTCACGTGCGATGGAACACGTGGGCCTCACGTGGGTTGGGGCACATGCAACTCATGTGCAACTCCTTTTTTTTTTTTGCGGATTCGGGCTGATGAACTGGTAACAGGTGAGGGACTTACCCGCTAACTGGTGTTTCTTCAACCTCCCGACGGTTTCGGGAGGTGGTTCCGGACTCTGCGGCTATTACTGCAGGGTGGAACCTGTGGCTTGCGGTGGTGGACGACGGCCGGCCACCCGCTCCGAACACTATTCCTCTTTCCAGATCTCTTCTCTGTGAATGGGGTCTGCGGCTGCTACGGTAGATCTGCGAGACAGAGACGAAAAAAGGGAAGCGATGCTCCTCTTTTTGGTAAAGCGAACTGCGCGTGGCCCTTCCACACGCTCCGGCGTCCGTGGTGGTCGGGGTACAGCGTAGATCTCGTGCGCCCACCTGAACCCAAGAATCCGGCGCTGCTCCGCCATACACAGGGTGGAACTTCTGTGGGAGTTTCGGGAACAGAGGAAACAGCAAAGGATTTTTTTTTTTTTGTAGTTTGTCCCACTGCACTCCAGAAAATGGCAGAGAAAGGGATGGGGAGGGAAATAGACGGACAAGATCAGGGCGTTGGCACAGAGGCAAACCCTGGCTGGCTCTGATACCAAACTGATGCGGAACAGATAATTTAAGGAAGAAAATAAGGGAAAGGAGGAGAGGGGAGTTCTGGAGTCCACCAGATGCCAAAGCAACATTTTTTTTTAATCAAAATACTCTCCAACTACAACAATAGACATGGGGGTTCCATATATAGCCCCTATGCAACTACCCATGATTCCCACAAATGATCATGTAACCCCCCATGATCCCCACAACATCATGGTTCACTACAATAGCTAAATACAGTCATAACAAGCCAGCAACTAACAAAAGATGAAAATACATAATAAATAAACGAAAATACATAAGAAAATAAAACTAGGGCGGCCAAAGTGCTATGCACGCCGGCGACGCCTATACACATGCTGGAAACGGTGGTCTGTGTCCCCACCACTGAATGCATCAAAATTAATGCATATTTACTTCTCATTTCATTGCTTTATTTCAAACATAGCGAAAATCAATAAGGTGTAAAAAATACTTGATGCAAATGAGCCCAAAAGAATAATAACCGTACCAATCGGTACTATACCGTACCAAGTGTACCATACCAATACTGGTACCGAATCTGTATGTAGTCTTGTACCGTACCGATACTCAATACATCTCGCCATTTCGTACCATGCCGCATGCCAACACTGTAATATGATGGTACTAGTACAAGATCCAGTACCAAGATGGCAAACCTTGCTATATAGTGTATGATACTTGCTATGATGAGTTATGACAAAAGAGGAAAAAATTCTATTTACACATTAGAGAGCTTAACAACAATAAAACTAGGAAGAATGTAACATCAGCACATAAGAAAAGTAGTTTTAGTAAAACATGACATTTTTGGGATAAGTATGCATTCGCACCATCAGGTGACTTGAATCACAAGTTTAGAGAGATTTGACAAGAATGTCCAACAGAAAAGCACTGAAACAAGCAAAGAACCAATAAACTGGAAAATCATTAAGAGAAATTGGATTATTTCAGCTATATAACATCCCATGCTACTTGCCGATAAGAATAGTGGTGATGAACAAAATTGCACCAACCATTAACAATGGTGATTGCTTAAGAGCCACAGGATTGTGATTACACAGACAAGTATGGCGATATGCTGTCATACTAAAGTGAAAGTTGGTTTGGTTTTATGCAGTGTTTTACTGTATCAATGGTGTACCATAATGGTTGTATAACTTTAGAGAACATGCAGGAAAAAAAAAAACTAGCAGCAGACGGCTGCAACCCACCATAAGTAAGATTTTCAAAAGATGATAATTGCAGGATCTCAACCACAAATTTGTATATCTGGATCTTGCATGTTTGAGAAAAGAATAAAAGAAAATATATTTTTATAAAAAGGTTGAGAGTTGGAATGCATGGCATTGTAAAATTGGTACATACTTCAGGACTGAAGAAAGTCAGAATTAGAGATAAAATCAAACCAGTTACAAGATATTCTCATAATTGATTGGACTCGCACGGGGAAAACAAAAACTACTACATCCGACCAAGTTCCTTCTTTGTCGTAGTGATAAAACTGCTATGAGCTGCATGGAGAAACTTGTCTCCACTGAACAACATTTCAGAGCTCCAACGCATACGTTCATCTCCATCAAGGATTTAGCATTAGCTAAGCAAAATGTGAAAGTTAGACACCCTAGCTTCCTTTTATATAGACATATATCCATTGATATTACTAGCAGAAGAATGAAGTACCAACATATTGTCTTTTCAAGCTTTATGAATGTTCTTCTGCCTAACTCTAACTTGAAAATTTTACGGTATTGTGTTTCTAGATAATAATATTTTGGTCGCCGCAGTAGCTGATGTCATGAGCATATAGCATGTAAAAC
Organism: Phoenix dactylifera; assembly: GCF_009389715.1. Lineage (NCBI taxonomy): Eukaryota > Viridiplantae > Streptophyta > Magnoliopsida > Arecales > Arecaceae > Phoenix > Phoenix dactylifera. The sequence continues at coordinate 12,202,935 of NC_052392.1, read as the reverse complement.
ACTTCAATCATCCTCAAATGAATGGTCAACATCATCATTTTAAACCAGCTTTTTTGCCCTCTAGCGACATAACTGGTCATGGCACCCTTCTAAAACTGTGGCAAGTGGACCCTCTTTCTCCACTACCGGGTCATGTCAGGTATGGGGTAGAGCAATCAAATACCTATTTTATGCTATTACCAATATACTAAGAACTCGTTTGGTTCGTGGAAAAATTTGTTTCTCATTAGAATGTTTTTTTTAGAAAGCTGATGCTTGGGTCTATGATACCTGAAAAAGTGATTTTTGCATATTTGGTTGATCATAAAAAAGTGGCACATTCCAGAGTGGCTTATATTTGGTTGAGCATCTACTTTTCGGAAAATGTTGTATAAAATACCTATTATGCCCTTAATAAAAGGAAAAACTTTACCCCATTCTATTTAAAAGCTTAAGGGCACTTTTAAAAAAAAAGATTAGCCCGATTCCCAACCAGTGGAAATTGAATTTTTTCATGTCCTACATGAGTTTTTCTTTTCTATGAAATGTAGGAATCTTATTCCCATAGGAAAGCTATTTTTTCATCTCTCTCCTTAGAAAACTCCAACCAAACATGAAGTATTTCTTCATATTCCTGTTGACCCCACTTTCCCCCCTCCTCTTCCCCAAATCAAACAAGTTCTAAAAGGCAAATGGTGGGCACCCATGGTGGACATTCTATACCCAACGCGGGCTATTAAGACATTAATATTTTCTAAGGATCAACTAGCCAATATTTCACATGAGCCTGATGCAAAAAATACCAAGAAAAACTATCAATCACGAAGCATAATTTAATGTAAAAATCATCACGCCTACATCCATACAATGTGGGCAACCACTATCAACTCAAACAAGTTAGCTCTCCGATGCACCATAGTGGGATAAGAAATGAGAAATAAGAACAACATATTGAACATTGATACAAGATAAGGAGTGCCGGGAAAAAAAAATAACGGTTATATCAGCATATAACGAATTCACGATAAGCATAACATATGAGCATTTCACCATCTAATTTAAGGTTCAGTCATTCAATGACAAAGTAGCAAAACTAGTAATTAACAAATTAAACTGTTACTTTTTTTAGAATAACTTTTTATTAATTTTATTATTGAGTTCAGTAACTGTTTTGAACCAAGTAGTCGTATTTCCCATCGAAATTAAAACAATAGCAGAGAGAAATGCTAAAAGCTTAAAATATAGCAAGCTAAATGCAAACTTTGAAAAGACCAATCCATAAAGTCCTCTGTTTCTTCTCTTTTTTTCTATCTCCTTCCTCATCTTTTTTTCCCTCTCCTCTTTATAACTTCCTGTGAGTGTGGGCTTGTGACCAGATGCACTGGTGATAGGAATCAGCAGAAAACAAGAGAACGGAGGGGGAATCAGCATTGAGCAGAGAAAGGGGGAAAAAGAAAGAAAAAAGAAATTAAAGCAGAGAAAAAAACAGGGGAAAAATAGAGGGTGATTTTGATGTGCTATAACAAGACTATGAGAGTCAATGACTGATTACTTCGCAATCTGCTGTTATTTGTTTTGCCATAACAGAAGGGAACAAGGGAATGAAACAGTTTTGATCTGCTGCCGCAATGAGTTGAAACCAGACACCGCATGTTTTTGGGCAAGAAAAGGAAAAGAAGCAAGGATATCTCGCCTCCTCTGCTTTGGCTCAGAATCTGGTCCGTAGAAAGGTTAAGGAGAGGGAGGAGGCAAGCAAAAGGAAAGAAGCAAGATTCACCGTCTCGGTACCGGACTCCGTACCGGTGCCTTACTAGCACAGTATTAGTACGGTACGGTACGAAATTTTTTTGGCGTAACGAGTATCAGTACGCCACCCGTACCGGATACGGGTACCGAACCGGTATGTACGTCCCATATCATTCGGTTCGGACCGGTACGGCGTACCATTCCGAAGAAGAGTATTTGTTACTTTTTAAGAGGGAAAGAGAGGAAGAAACAAAAAAAAAAAAACTTACTTGTACGCCAGCAATGGAGGTCTGGTATTGATTGGTCGCAGAACCCCTTCTTCCTCCTTCCCTTTTTCTTTCTCTATTTCCATATGTCAACTAGGACTTGAAAAGAGACAACTGATGCACATTGACAAACAGACTAATCTTTTTATGATAGACCTCAAGCCAACCAATTGAGCCATCTGGTTCACTTAAAAGCGATCCCCATTTTACTACTGGAAGCATATGCTATATCACCTGATACAGCAGCACCACATCGGGTTTTACCCTCTATATAGGCTGCCCCATACCTGGCTGCCATGCCAGGCAACCATGGACCAAGGCATGGTGGTTTAGGCCCAAAATTAGCATGGTAACCACCACGGCAGTCATCATGACTATTTTTTCAGAACAATGGCTATTACTAATATAAGCAATGTTCACAAAATCAGCAAGTCGAACATTTTCGTTTGATCTCTTACATGTGCTGCAATTATCCATCCAGTGACTCCTTAATATAAAGTTACGCATGTGATCATTTGTCTAACACTTTGTGGATGGAAATCCTTTGTGTTTATTCTTTAATGATTTTATAATTCATCTGAGTATTAAACCACAGAAAACCGATGACATAAATCATGTAATAGATGATCTTGGTAATTTTTCTTTTTGATCCCTTATTGCTAATGCTGATATATAATTTTAGGCAACGCACTTCTTTTTGCCTACCCATACTGCATATCCAGTATGAATCTCTTCTCAACTTAAATACCTATTCTCCGTGTGTGTCTTGTATTCCTAAACTACAACAAAAAATGCAGTTAAGTTCATTTTCACTTGATCAGTTTCAGTGTTATCTTCAGTGATACCTCCGCTGTTGAGAAGAATCTAATGCCAAGCTCCCATCAAGGGGATCCAAATTATCTTTCCAGTCTCAGAGATTATGCTCAGTATAATTGTCCAACTTCTCCATCAACTTCAGCTTTTCTTCAGACATGGCAACTTTATCTTAATTATGCTGCTCATACTGCTCCCAAATAAAGTCAAAATCAAAGCATCTTAAAATAACCTTTATGTTGAAATCACCTTTTCCTTTGTTTGGCAAACTCCCGATATCCATCATTGGTTTCCTATCTTTAGTTTGTTGATAAGAGTATCTCCTTTGATTGACTCTATTTTCTCTAATCAAAATCCAGGCATTTTTTTTTGGTTTTCTGATATGATTACATATATGGGTTGCATCTGATCAGGTCCAGGTGGTCCAATCAAAATGTGTCCTATTATGCATGTAAGATCGATATGAAAGCTCAGGTCTCAGTTGTTGACAGCGATACCTAAATCATGGCCCATAGGCCTATACTCTGAATATGGCTCAAGAGACTCAAAGAAGAGTTTGAGAGAATTACGAAAATCTAGAAACCACTCAAACTTGTGCCAGCACATCCCTGATTCAAACTAGGTTCAAATTGACCAAAATATACCTATTCCCATGTAATTTCAGCATAAATTTGCACAGCAGTCAAACAAATGGCTATTACTCTCTACCATAAAGTTGAAATCTTGCATTCACTAAAAAGCATTAGATTCTTGACTCAGCGCCCTTTTAAATGAGTACCATATCGCCAATGCTATGGCAAATGCAATTTTTTGAGAAATTTTGGAAGTGTGATGCAAGTGTCAAGTGGACTGATCTGGTCAGGGCACGTGACACCAGTGTTCAGCAGGGAATCTACTAAAAACTTATTGAAGCCATGAGAAGACCAATGAAATTAATGATGATTTTGAGGGCGTCCTGAAAACTGGGGCATTATAAGACGTAGATATCTTAATTATTCTGAGGAACAGCCCAAATGGGGCATTTACAACACCAAACTCAGGGTAAACAAAAAACTGAAACAGACAGAAAAATTAAAAATTACAAATAAAAATAAAGAATAAAAATGAAAAGTAGAAAATATGAGACTATGATAAAAGTAGAAATGAAAATATAATAGTATACATAACCACCAAAAACTTTAGTTCAGATGGTACATTCTCTTGCTTGATAACCAAGATATCAAGGTTCCGATTCTAGATAGTCTCGGGCTCCCCTTTCGACCCCTGATTAATTAACTTTCTCGGTTTTGCAAGCAGTGGTTCAGCCTACACAGGGGCCTATGCTCTGACCTAGGTGAAATGGGGTGGGATAGCATAGCAGGTGGGGATTATCCCGTCCTGGTCTCAAAAAAGCCAAAGAAAATACAACAGTATGTAAAACAGAAAAACAAAAACAAAGAATATAAAAGAACATACACGGAACAAGAAAAAAATAAAAAATGAACTAAACAATTGAAAAAATAAAACCAATTCATGAAAGACTAAATCATAAAAAAAATAGCCAACATGGAGAGTATTATAAACCTGAAAATGCAGAACAGATTTAAAAGTACAAATTAAAAAAATAGAAAAAAGGAATTAAGGCATAATCACAAAACTCAAATGATCAAACTATAAGTAAAACAAAAAAATTTTACAAAATATAATGTAAGAAAATAGAAATATATAAAAAAAAAACAAAAGTAATAGTCTGGAAGTTTACTAGAATTAGAAGCTAGAAGACAAAATACACAAAATACAAAAATGGAAAATACATATTAGCAAAGTTATAATAGACAAAAACAACTAAAATAACACAACAAACACATCAAGGAATCTAAAGAAAAAAACTAAAGGACAAAACTAAACATAAAAACAGAACACACAAACCAAATTATGTAGAACTAGATATGCAAAGTAAAAGGAACAAACTGAAAATTACTAAATCAATAAACCAAAATAAAATAAATCAAAACAAAAGTAGAACATATAAGATTGCAAATACAAAATGCATGAAAAACACATAAGAGAGATTAAAACAATATCACTGAAGGTAAAGAGATGTAGCAGAGTGAGTAACGAAGAAAATCTAAAGTGAAATATATATAAAAATATAAAGAAAAAAAATAACAATAACAAAAATTAGAAAAGGCATAACATACTGTTGACAATAGATTGACTCTAAGATATATAAAAAAAGTAAAATAGAACATACACAAGTGAATCTATGGAAAAATTAAACTAAAAGTACAAAACAAAGATAAAACAGGAAAGAAAGTAAAAAAGAGCTGAAAGATAAAAATAGAAGATTCAAACCAAAGTATGAAGAACTAAAAGTGCAAAGTAGAGGTACATATACAAAACAAAACAAAATAAACTTAAAATGGAAAATAAAACATATATAGACTGTATGAATTGAAAATAGTAAATGGATGAAAAGTACAAATAAAAAAAGAAAAATAATAAAAATTAGAAGAATACAGGAAAAGCTAAAAGTTCCATAGAAAAAGTACAACGAATAATATAGAATAAAGAAATGTTAAGTAAACAAAATATGAGAATGAACAAAGTAAAGACATATAAAAAAGAAGAGGAAACATTGAGTCTTTTCTTTTCTTTTTTTTTTCTGACACTCCTAACTGCGTGATGCAAGCAACAGGGACCACTAATCTGATCCAATAAGCCCTGTGAATTGCATCCACGGTCTTTACATAATACACATTTCACAACACGAGCTGACTTAGACTGTAAGGTTATTCTTGCGGCTTGTTTATGTTTGCTCAAATATCTCCTTACACTTTTATTACTTAATTGAACCACAGTAATCCATTGTTAACTGATGGAACCAGCACAGTAGGAGTTTCCTTTTTCATGTTAAATAATTTCTCGTTCCTCTTATTCAATCTTTGGTGAAGCTCTTTGTTTACGAATTGATCATATGAAACATCATCCTTCCAGGTTGCTAAAATTACCATCATCTTAATCAATAAATTTTGGTGGAATTCTGCCTTATCATCTAGATATGGATGATGTGCTCTAAGAAGCCCTAGTATTTCGCTGCAAAGAAAACGATACATTGGCCTGTGTTTGGGAAAATGTAAACTAAATCTCTTTCCCTCTCTGAAAAGTACAGATATATTGTAGTTTTTCACAGCTTTACAACCAAAATTGCTTTCATTATCCCACTTATCCATCATAAAAATTAGCACAAAGCACAATTTGCAGAAGTTGTTAGATGTTATTCGCAGCCCCCATTAGTGTGCATAGCACAGTTGAAAGCACTTCAAGTACTTGCTAGCTAAACTACATTATATCCCATGACAATCCTAACATGACTCCCAAAGCTGTAGATTTTCATCAAAACTGTGTTTGATAGTTAATAGAAATATCTAATTCAAGATTTAAATAGAAACTATTTCTTGATAAAAAATCTCTGCGGGATTGTGTCAAATGGAAATTGCACATGATTGAGAAGATAATATAGAGAAAAGGAGGATCGTAGAGTAATTGGAAATTATATATTTGCCAAACAAACCACTTCAATATTATTATTTTAACAAAGACAAGAAGTAAAAAAACTAATGGTGGTATTGGATTAAAAAATTGAAAAGGATAAAATTGAGTTCACTATGCACTTGAGCTTGCTTCAAATCCGAGCTGGCGAATGAAAAATTACTGGAATGGACTTAGAAAAATGGGAAAAGGGTCATAGATCCACTTGCGGGTCAAATTTGAAACATGAGAAACCACAGATCCGTGTTACTTACCCACATTGCTTGAAGAACTAACATGAATGAGTAAAGAACAATGGCATGCATGTTTTATGTAGGATTTGCCAAAATTCCACTAGTTGGCAAATGATTGGATAAATTACACTAGCAGAAAATGGGGGTTATAGTTCAATGGTGCTTTATATATCAAGCATGTTGTGAGATTTCAATCTTGAACTAAAACCTATCCTTAGATTACATTCACAATAATGACGTGGAGGTTAGTTAGAACAAGGTTTTTTTTTGGGGGGTACAACGGCGGCTCACACCTGGCGAGTGTGAATGCGACCAACAAAATCAGAAAACAAAAGACTGTCTAAGGCCTCTGGCAGTGACGTGTGGTCCACCCAGACGAATCCTCCCGCATGGTGGAACAAGGTTTTAAGTTTCCGCCAAAACCAATCCAATTTGGGTTCGAAACCTAATCGAAACTGAATGGATTTTTCGATTTCAGTCAGTTTCGGTCCAGTTTTGCTAGTTTCGGCCAAATCCAATCAAAACTGCTATTTTTATTATTTTTATTTAACAAGTTAATATGGCTAATATTTTCTAAATTGAGCAATATTATTCAATTACACATTTATCTAAGGCTTTGTTTATCAAATTTGTGTTAGTGGTTATTATATTAGGTAAGATGCATTATGAAATAATGAAACAAAAAGAATTCTTATTTATATGGGTTTTTCTTGCTTACATGTATTACTCAATTGAAATTGAATGCAGCATGCTTAGATGATTCCTTTTGGGGGGCCTAGATGGGTTATTAATATGGAATAGGATGAAATATTCTTAGTCGGATGTTTTATTGCCTAGATGAGTTCCTCAAATGAAATAAAACAAAATATGCTTAGATGGGTTTAAAAAGAAATAGTGAAACATGTACTGGGAAAATTTTAATATAATCCAAAAAAAAAGAGAAAATACAGGATATTTACAAAAAATAGAGAAATGTGTAGGTAGATTACAAAAATTTGCTAAGATGGTAGGAAAATATAATACATTTATAGTGAGTGGAAAGTTTAGTACATGTTCAAAATATAATTTAATTTTAGCTTGAAACTAGCATTACATGAAAACTTAAGATCCTAAATAACTTAGAACACAATAAAATAATATGAAAAAAATTGTCTTAAATTATAATTATTTTTCTTATTTTTTTCACTCTTTTGGTATTTTTATTACTTTTTTGACCAAACATCCAAAACTCAAAACTAGAGGAGGAACCAATAGTATCACCTAGTTCTTTGTTGTATCAATTTGTGGACTTAGAATGCACAATCAATGTATTCTGGATACAATACATACATGCTGCCAGTACAATCAATGTACCCGAAAACACAACCCCGATAAATGCATGTTTATATGAGTGTATAATTCTAGTAGGTTATAAAATCAAGGAACTTACTTGATAAATGATTGAATTATGCTTAAGTTTACAGCTATAAATCAAGTGATATCCAAAATTCTGTTTAGTAATGGCATCATGCTGAGTATTGGAAATGAATGTTCTCCAGCACCTACTCATGGAAGTTAAAAAAACAAGCTGGCATATCTTCCCTAGTAGATGTATATCGTGATCGCAAAAAGGGTTTGAAATACAACCATCGAACTTAAGGTATGGTATAACTAATATATAAGGGTACCAGATTATCCAAATCTTGAACATATAAACAACTTCCAAGACGTATGATGGACCAAATGTAAATCTACATTTAATAGATCCCAAGAAATAGGGCATACCAATTTTTAGTCTTCGAGACGATCACATGAGTTTTTTTTAATGCACTGCCAAGCCCCTGAAAAGTTCAATCAGATTGAATAATAGTCACCAAGATGCCTCTGAACCTATATACAAAGGCAAAGTTATGTACGGGTCATCTTTAAGTTTAAACAACAAAACATTAAAAAGAAAACTTTAAACCCTAATTGCCATAAATAAAATTGGAAAGCCTACATGTAAACTGTAAAATCAGGGCAACAGACAATTTATTGCCTAAAAGGAAGTTGGCAACCCCAATGACAATCCAATCCTTATCCATTATCTAGTTCTTAAAAGAATTCCAGGTTGATTAATATTACCTCGATATGTGCTATATAATTTATTTCCGTGATATCATACATTACATCATCTACAGGTCAATCTATAGGTTGTTGCCTGCATTGATGGCTATCAATAAAAATCAAACAAATCCTTATCTACCAGACCCTGTAAACATTTACTTCTTGATAGGTTTCTCCTATTTTTTGCGATTGATGGGAGGTTAAGCCTCAATTGCAGACAAAAGTTACAACCTAAACAATCAGCAGAGATGAAGGAAAAAAGAAAAACAAACAGCATCATCTGCAGAGAAATAAGAGGCTTGTTTAGCACCAGCTGACCAATCAGCTGATTGTTTGGCTGCTCTAAACATGGGAGCAGCCTGAAAAAATTGGAGATACATTCCAAGATGTCAGATATCTGTAAGCAAAGGCCATGACGAAGCACGATAGGGTTATATTTTAATTAAAAAATCTCAAATAAAAGATTAGATAATATGGCTCACGAGGGTTTCGCGAGATATCAAAGTTTGGCAAGTAAGAGTCAATTAAGTCCTGTCGAAAATTTTTAAAACGGAACCAGATTTTTTTTTCCTTCCAAAACATTATTTAGAGAGAGAGAGAGAGAGAGAGAGAGAGAGAGAGAGAGAGAGAGAGAGAGAGATTTTAAAAATAAAAAAATAAAGTGCATTGAGATCTTGCTACAGAAAACCCTAGATTTCTAACAAAGACAAGCCTTAATGAAGATTTAAAGCAAGAAACTAACAATAGACATCAAAACCAAGACATCGTCCCAAGAGATTGCTTTGAGAGTAGACAAGGAAAAGAAAGAAAGAAAGAAAAGATTTGAGTGCATCGAGATCTTGCTACACAAACCCTAGGCTTCTTTACCTCTTAGTCCGCCAAAAAACGGGAGATAGGATGCCAGAAGGTTCGGCCATTCCCCGACAAGATCGCCCTTTCTCCAGGGATGGAAGGCAAGATCGGCGGAGAAACAGAAGACTGCAGATGGGGGCGTCGGTTCTCTCCTCGCCGGTGGCCGCGCGGCGGAGGTCTGGATAACAAGCAAGAGGATCAGCAACCCGCCTTGGGGCGATAATCTATCACAGGAAGAAAAAAGCGGGATACGGTAATATTTATAGGACCCTCGTGGGCCGCCTGCCTTCCGCCAGAACAAAGCGGGCCGGGCTGTGTTCGTGTCCGCCGCAGTTCGACCTACTATGGACCGGGCCAACCTGCCCCAGGCCGCTTCGGTCTTTGGGCTCATGTGGAGATTTCTATGCGTTATCTTCCAAATACGTTACCTTTTTAGTGGCACCTTAGCGCGGCACCTATATATATCAAATTGTACGACGTCAGGTTTTCTCGCCATATCCAACCAAGAATATGCATGGGTTTCAGCAGGCAACACATAGGGGTGGCAATCGGGTCTGGTCAGGCATAAACAGGTCGGGTCAAATACAGGTCGGGTCAGAAAACTATAAATCTGAACCCGACCTGTTTATTAAACGGTTCAGGAATTGCAAACCTGAACCTGACCTGTTTATTAAACAGATAACCCGACCCGACCCGTTTAACCTGTTTAATAAACAGGTAATCTGTTTACCCAACCCGACCCGACCTGTTTAACCTGTTTGCCCAACCTGACCCGTTTAACCTGTTTAGACCTGTTTAATCTGTCCAACCCAACCTGTTTAACCTGCCCAACCCGACCTGTTTAGACCCGTTTAACCTGTTTAGACTTGTTTAACCCGTTTAACCTGTTTAACCCGTTTAACCTGCCCAACAGTTAAACGGGTTAAACGGTTTAAACGGGTCAGACATCTAAAACTCGTATCCAACCCAATTAATAAACAGGTTAAACGGGTCGATCTGTTTACGATCCGAACCTGTTTAGGCCAAATCCAAACCTGTTTATGGCGGGTCGAACACGGGTCGGGTTGGCGGGTCAGATCATATTTTGCCACCCCTAGCAACACACATGCATAGCATGTCAAGTATCCAAGTTCAATTAGCTCACCAATGTTTATGCAATTCCAATAATATTGTTTCCTTGGCTCTATTTTTTTCGTGTTTCCTCACTATGTTTGAGCTAGAATATGAGGTTCAGTTCATTCAACATGCAATACGCATATATGACACTTCAAGTGTAATCTTTATATGCAGGTGTCAGAATTTTCAATAGTATCATTTCTTTAGGTTGATTTATTTCTATCCTATAACATGATTATTAGGCAAAAAAAATAACAACTATTCTATTTAAATTTATTTTCCAGATAAACATGATCAAAGCACCTCCGATGCATTTAAAAGTGCTACACAATTACTTTATGGAGGCCATATAACATAATAGTCCTAATACATGTGTAGAGAAACTGGCCAAGTACCTCTCCTATATACATGTATCGACACATAAGAATGCCCTTGCTTTCAATAAAGTAGCATGAAAATTTACGAACGTGTATCACATCCTTCCACATTTTAGTAATGTAGGACAATGAAGAGGAAAATAAATAACTTGCATGGGCTCAAAAACTTCAATCATCATCAGGATACAATATGGTTGCTCATTGATTGACCCTAGGGCCATGTCAAGCATATACTCGTATTAACATTTTGATTATCATTGCTATGCGAGTATAAGAGGGTTTTGGAGTACTAGTCAGATACAAAAATAGGAAAAATCATAACTTCAAAAATACCCTCAACTTAGTAACCACAAGTCCATAATGGTTGCATGGAATTGGGAACTCCTAACATAGCTGCAATGGTGGCACATCAGCATTGAGATGCCACTGCATCATGATTGCCCCACCTAGTGCTATAATGGTTGCCTAGAGACCATCCAACTTATAGCCCATCACTCAACAAGATATAAAGACATATAATGTATCATACACCTAATCAAAGGACCAAAAGATTGGGACCACACGACGACCATCACAAAACAACAACTACGCCAAGCTCCGTAAATCGGCTTTAGATTGATACCAAGGACTCAGTAACATAACAGAATACACAAGTTGGTCATTAACAAGGGCCGGCAGTAGAGGGGAGGAAGGGAGGGCCATAAAAACTCGCCAAAGGCTTCATGGTGGCCAAGAGAGGACATGAAGCAGCTGTTTATGTTCAAAAGAATGAACTATTTCGGGGATATTGCACCAACATTTTTTTTTTTCGAAGTGGGTAATTCATATTGTTCTAGTATGAATATATCCAAGAAATCAAATAATAACGCATCTCGAAATACTCTCGTAGCAAGTAAACAATCCGTCCACAGTACATTATGGAACTGATGAACTACGAAGGAGGCTATCCAGTTCGCAAATCCATTAGCTTCTCGGTAAATGTGCCTCACAACAGATAAAGTGCCCCCTCACAATAAGCTCCAAATGCCTTGTAGTAAGGGATGGACATCCACATCCCTAGCTTGCCCCTGGATCTATAAGATCATCGTAGCAGAGTCGCCCTCCACGAAGATGGAACTGGCTCCTAGGCCGCGCTGAGCAAAGCTAATACCCACCCAAATGGCCCTCAATTCCGGTCCAGGAATCGAGGTGTCAAAGATCAGGCTGCCACCCACAAAAACGAGTCTAGAGTTCGGGCCTCTAATCACAAATCTTGCTCCACCTTTAGTGCCACTCTCTAGCACATCGAAGTTTACTTTAAGAAAGTTCAGGATTGGGGGCTCCCAAGAGATGAACATGCTGCAAGAGCAGATGGACCCACACTCTTTAAGGCTCAAAGTTGTAGGAACTAGGAATACAAGCGACTTGGATATTGGGATCAAGTAAGGAACTTCCTTGAATAATTCAAGTGACCCAACAGGACCTAGTCGAGGAAGTCTAACAAATATAGAGATCATAGGCCCTCCCTCCATGTCCCATTTGATGATCATTAAACCTTGTCCAACCACATCGTCATGTAGTGAGTGCATTGCCTCCTGGGCCAGCCAGGTATAGGGCTGGAAGTGGGCTCGGGCCGGCCCGAAGCCCATCGGGTCGGGCCGCCCGCGGGCCGGGCTATGGGCTAGAAAATTGAACCCAAATTTGTATCGGGCCGGGCTCGGGCTGGGAAATTAAACCCAAATTTTTATCGGGCCGAGTTCGGGTTTCCCATTGGCCCGGCCCGGGCCCGGACCAAGCCCGAGCCCAGTGCCAGCCCGAACCAAGCCCGAAGCGAGCGGCGGTAAATAGGTTAGCCTGTAACCTGTTACTCTGTTAGCCCTATTTTGTAGCCGAATCGTGATTTCCCTATTTGCTTGCCGTTGCCGATTTGGGGATTTGCAGAGGGCCAGCCCGGAGCCGAAGGAGACCGTCGTCATCGTCGTCGTCGTCGGCTACAGTTCGGTGTCGGCTCGTCATCGTCGTCGTCGTCGGCTCGTCGTCATCGGCTCGTCGAGTGCAGAGGCGAGACGAGAGCGGGGGAGGCTCGTCGGTGGTGGTTTTCGAGTGCTACTGTGCTAGGGTTTCTCCGCTCGTCGTCGTCGGCTCGTCGTCGTCGGCTCTCAGGTTAGGCTCCCTACTTCCGATTTTGCTGTTCTCCTCCCCACCCCCACTCTCTCTCTATCTTTCTCTCTTCTCTCTCTCTCCCTCTTACCCTCTTACAGTCTTACCCGGCTCTTGTTGATTTGGAGAGGAGTGCTGTGGCCTGTGGGAAAGCTCTTGTTTTGATTCTAGGATCAAGATCTGGAATACAAATGTGCATTTTCCCCCTTATCTTTCAGTTGCTCTTGTTTGGGCTGTTTGATCCATTAAACTCAGAATTTTTTCTGAAATGGCATATGGTTTATGTTGATTTGTTCTTTAACTTGGCTTCTGTGACTTTTCTGTGGTGCCATTTTTATTGATCTATCTTTCGTGATTTATGCCTAATTTTATTGGACGAAAGTTTATAATGAGAGGAAGAAGGTTGGTCCATCTGGCAGACTGGCACTTTGTACATTATTGTATCCTTAGTTTGCATGCAGTATAAAAGTTACCAATTTTTCGGCTTTCATTTCCAGGCTTCTATTATGCCTAATTGTTGTAAACTTATTTGAGCTCATTTTGAAGCCCACATTGTGCAGGATTTTGTGGCTGTGGTTCACTAGGCAATAGTGTTCATTCTCAATGATTTGTTTCTTCACCATTTTCTAGATTGAAGCTTTTATTGTTATAATAGTAGTTGGCTGTCTTAATGTCACTCATCATGCTTCCTTAAACATGTCTTTTTTTTTCTTGAGAAGTGTAGTTTTCCTTCATATTTTTGGCAAAATGTTTCTTTTTCTTGATGTGCTCTTACTTACCTTTTTCCACCGATGAATTTTTCATTTACTTGATAGTAACTGTATTAAGGAAAACATTTGATTGGCCAGGGCAAATGAAAATTATGTATTATATGTTGTGCCAATGCATTTGATTGAGTGTGACATGTAATGAGATATTCTAGGATTGATGATATATTGTAGAAAATTAATGCAGAAAATTATGGAGGACTTGATGTTGACTTATGTATTATATGCTGTGTTATCTCCTTGATGTCATATCCACCTCTTGAGATAACATTATATACATTGTAGATTTTTTTCTTGGTTATCTATGAGTTCACTAAGAAGACATTATAGAATGATACTTACCATTGTAGGATGCTCCGATCTGTCATTCTGTCTGTGTACTTTCTTGTAAAAAATGCTAATGAGAGTCATATACTCATATCTGTACAAAAATTTGAAGTATGTTTTTCTTAGTTATTTAATCTAAGATTCTTTGTTACAATAGTTGCAATTGTGGCTAGATTACAATAGTTGATCTCCAACTTTGTCAATAACAAGAGTTTTAAATTTTCGTACATATCTGATGCTATAGGTTAAATTTGTGATATTTATTTTGTTATTTGGGCAGATTATTTTTACTAATGTCTCATTCTAAAGTGGGTGAAAATGAGACTGTTGAAGATTTAAGGAATGAGGATGATAGAAATGAAGATACTGCTGAAAATATTTGTGACAATTCTTCTAGAAAAAGATCTTGGGTATGGAATCACTTTATCGAGGAAAAAAATTCTGAAGGGTCAATAGCTAAGTGCAAATATTGTAAAAAAGTTTTAAGTGGGAGCACTAAAGGAGGAACGAGTCATCTAAAACGTCATCTTGAAAATGTTTGCAAGAGGTATCAAAAGAATTCGACTAATCAGTTGCTCTTACTACCAAGTTCAAAAGATCCGATAAAGTGTTTCAAATTCAATCAAGAAGAGAGTAGAAAAATTCTTGCAAAATTTATCATATGTGCTGAGCTTCCATTTCGTATTGTTGAGCACACTGTTTTTCTGGATTTTATGAGATCTCTTCAGCCATTATTCAAAATTATGGGTCGTAAGACTGTAAAACATGATTGTATGGCTTTGTATCAAGAAGAGAGGAAAAAATTGCATGATGTATTCAAGAACCTAAGTTCTCGAGTTAGTTTCACTACTGATATTTGGACATCAAATCAGAAAATCGGTTACATTTCTTTCACAGCACATTATATTGATTCTGACTTTACTCTGCATAAGAAGATTATTAGTTTCAAGAAACTTCCATACCCTCACACCAGCTTTGCAATTGAAGATGCTGTAAAAAAATGTCTTGTTGAATGAGAATTGGATTATAAAATATATGCTATTACTTTGGATAATTGCAGCACAAATGATGCTGTAATGAGAAGGCTCCGAGATCACTTTTGTGCTTCAATGTTGTTTAGTGGGGAGTACAGTCATATTAGATGTTGTGCACATATATTAAATATTATGGTTCAGGATGGAATGAAAATCATTCATGAAGCTATTGAATGTATAAGAGAAATTGTTAGATATGTCTCTGCATCCCCATCTGGAATGCAAGCATTTAATGAAATTGTACAGCATATGAGACTTCCTGCTAGAAAAGGACTCACTTTGGATGTTCCTACAAGATGGAATTCTACTTATGAAATGTTGCATGATGCACTTGGTTATAAAGATACTCTTATTAGATATGCAACTGAGCATTCATGTGTATGCCCCACCAATGATGAATGGAAAAAGGCTTCTATAATTCTTAAATTTTTAGAAGCCTTTCTTGATGCCACTAAAGTATTTTCTGGTTGTAAGTATCCCACATCCAATTTATACCTAAAAGAAGTTTGGGGAATTAGGGCTTTGTTGATGGATGAAAGTATCGATACTGATGAAACAGTGAAGCAATTAACAAATGAGATGCTAAAGAAGTTTAACAAATATTGGTCTCAGTGCAATAATTTGTTGGTAATTGCTTCTATTTTGGATCCCAGATCAAAGTTGATATTTGTAGAATTTTGTTATCAAAAGGCATTTAAGTTGGAGGAGTGCAAGAAAAAGATTGATGATATTCGTGCTTGTCTTTTTCAATTGTATAATGAGTATGTAGATGCAACAAGAATGCATCCCTCTATGAGTTCAAGTGAGCGAACATCTAATTTTGGTGGACAAGGTGATATAAGTTCAGTTTCTTCCAAAAAAAAATTTGGTATGGACTTTGCTCAATTTAGAAGTCAGAGTTCTTCAAAACGCCCTAAGAGATCCGAGTTGGATAGTTATTTGGATGATGATGTACTTCCTGATTTGGAGAATAAAGAGTTTGACATCTTGGCTTGGTGGAAGAGCAATGCAGCAGTCTATCCTATACTATCAAGAATGGCTCGAGATGTTCTAGCTATTCCAGTCTCCACTGTTTCATCTGAGTCAGCATTCAGCACTGGTGGTAGAGTTGTGGATCAGTATCGAAGCTCTTTGAGCCCTTCTACCGTAGAAGCCTTAGTGTGTACCCAAGATTGGCTTCGTGAACAATATGATGAAGGTATATAAATCTTTTAAATTTATCTAATATTTTTTATTTGCTTATTGTACTTATAATTTAAACATTTATGATTGATTTGTGTGTTAACAGTTGCAAATTGCTCGAGTTCTGTAACGTTGAATGTAGATGACGACACCCTGGACTCCTGGAGTGGGCAATTTGGGAGAACTGAATGACGATACCCTCATCAGATCTAGTTCATACCTAAAGTATCAAGTATGAAGTATGTTTGTTGATGGAGTATTTTCATGTGGATCATGGTTATTTGTTGCAAAATTTTATGAGAGTTGTATGTTTTTGAACTGCAGGCTTGAAGCTGACTTCAGGGGGTTTCTCTATTACATGGATATGATGAATATATTATTGTGCAGGGAACAACGACTTCAGGCCGATGATTTTTTTTATCCTCCTGTTTTTGATGGAATCCTTTTGTTTGGTTTCAGTTGTATCGTTGCAGTTGGTTGCATGGAATGAATTTTTTTGCAAGTTATCTTCAAACCATCAGATGCTATTTTGTTAATGATCTGTCTGATTGCCTACTTGGTCCATCTTATATTTGATTTAAGTTGAATAGGTTGTTTGCTTGTCGACATTTTTGCTTGTATGTTTACAAGAGCAGCATATGGAACCACTCAGGGGAATGACATTATAAAGCTGAATTTTGATCCGTATATCTACTGTTTCTTTGTGGTTCTTTAAAGGTAAGTGCACTATTATCCATTGCTGGGTTGCTTCAGTGACTTTATGATGAACCATGGAACCAGCTGTAGTTCCAGGAGAGCAGAAAATTGGGTGGCAGGTTTGGTCTTCAAGTGATTTTAGAATGTCCAATAAGGAAACCATTTTCTATTGGCACAATGGGTTGCCACAATGTTATGTCCCAATAATTGTTATTGATCAATGTTTTATTTTTAATATCTTTCATATTATTGCTCTTTCTTGGTTTCTGGAGTGTATACTGAGATGAAACAAATATTTCTCAGGAGATTCTATTTCATCACGCTCTCCAAATGTATCTAAACCTCCACAACTGTCGCCTTTAACAATTTTAGGTCTGCAACTACCTGCACGCCCATTAAAACAGATTAGCTTTTTCAGTGGCAAGAAGGAGGTTCAGAGCTCTGCAACTGTTCTTGGTTATGTTGCACATGTAAGTTTTCGTTTTCTTTTCTTTTTGAAAAATTTACGTAGCTGACATGGCCTGACAACTGAATATGCATTTGTCTTCTGCTCATCTCTCTTAAATTTGAGTTCAAGTTGTATTAAAGTTCATGTGATTTTGAAATTTTGCATGTAGCTGTGTAGCAAAACACGTCATGCTCAAGAGTCTCACTTTGTAGAGCTATCATGGTAAGCAGGTAGAGATATCAGGGTCGGCTTGTTATTTATTTTCTTCCTTGCTTTGCAGGCTGTATTGCTTATTGCATCGTACCTTGATGTTCCTCTACGATATCCTTTGCGCTTGGGAGGCTCACGTTCATATATTCATGACTATGCTCCTTCAGTTGAGTCTATATCATCAGATTTGTCAGCAAATCCAATTCTTATGGGCATGAATGTAAAGCCTACAGAATTTCCACTCTTTCTGGAAGGCCAAGATTCTACAAGAGCAGCATATGCAATATTTTTGTTGAATAAGGTTCATCTTCTATGCTTTATTGTGCTTCTGTCTCTCTGTTTAAGGTAGAAGTTGGCATCAATATGTATCTCCATATGTTGCTACCAATAGGTTTGTCTAAATCTAACAAGTATTGGAAGTCAGATGGTTCACTTTGACTGACAGATGTTACTTCTTATCATTGCCTACATATTTGCTTATCTGGACTCTCTGGGATATCTGCTTTTAATTAAAGTATAATAATCACAAAGCCAATCAGTTGCTCACTTTTCTAATGAAACAAGAGAGGATATTTTAAGTTCTCTTTGTTCAAGAATAGCATGAACTTGTTTGCATGTCGTGCATGATTGCTGCTTCAAACAAAAAATGCTGTTAGTAATATAAGGAAGCAGGTGAGAATGAAACATCAGAAAAAGCCAGAAAACACAAAGGAGGATATGCTATGACCCAAACGGGCTGGCCGGGCTCGGGATCGGGCCGGGCTCGGGATCGGGCTGGCCCAAACGAGCTGGCCCAAACGGGCCGAAACGGGCCGGCCCAGGTTAGGGCCCAACTGGGCCGGCCCAAATGAGCTCGGGCCGGGCTCGGGCCTTGTTCCTTAAAAATTTTTCGGGCCCCGGCCCGGCCCGAAGCCCGGAAAAAAAATTCGGGCCGGGCTTGGGTAGGGGTTTGGCCCGACCCGGCCCGGCCCACTTCCAGCCCTAGCCAGGTATTCTCCAAGGTGTGCCAACCAATAACAAACTCGATCATGGGCAAAATCTTTGGGGAGTATACGGACAGTTGCCAATCCACCGCAATCAGCTCCTCCGTGAATGGCAACTATAGTGAGATTCAAGCATTTCCTTGGTTGGCTTATTGTTTACCTTATATAAAAGATATGTTGTTACAAAGTTGTTATAGCGTAGCACTATTCTAGAAATTACATTCCTTAGAAAATCTGCTGTTATAGCGGCAACTGCAGCGAGATTCAAACATTTTCTTGGCTGGCTTATTGTTTATCTTATATAAAAGATATGCTGCCACAAAGTTGTTATAGCGTAGCACTATTCTAGAAATTACATTTCTTGTATAGAAGATCTGTTGTTATAGCTTAGCTTAATTTTAGGATGCACCAACCTGTATTCTTTATATATATACATCATGTACATCAATAAAAATGCGTGCGAGCCTTTCTTAAACTAGCATTTTACTCTTCTACATGGTATCAGATTAAAGCCTTTATCTCCATTGAGTTTTTCTTTTGATCCAAGCCTTCGCCATGGCTAATTCCACATCCCAAACCTCTTTGAATGTCACTCAATTTCCCTCCTCCTCCACTGAAAATCCTCTCATCGCCATCAATGCCTCAACTCAGGTTACTGCTCGACTCACACCAACCAACTTTTCCTCCTAAAGTGCTCAATTTGAGCCTCTTCTTCTTTGCTATAATCTATATGGTTATGTCGATGGCAGTCTCAAATGTCCTTCAATGCCTACTGCTACGTCATCGACACCTAATGCAACAGCCAGTGCTGTCTATACCCACTGGTACCGTCAAGACAAACTCATTTTAAGTGCCATTCTTGCATTGGTCTCCGATGCTGTGATACCCCTCATAGCAACCTCAAAAACATCCCGAGATGCCTAGAATAAGCTGATCAAACTTTATGCCAGCCATTCCCACACTCGTGTCATGCAGCTCAAGGAGGAGCTAACTCTCATTCAGCATGGTAGCCACAATGTTACTGAGTTTTTACAAACTATAAAAACTCTTGCTGATGAACTTGCACTTAATGATGCCCCATTGTCTGATGATGACATCACCCTCTATGTACTAAAAGATCTTGGCCCTAAATACCTAGACATTGCTACTCGTATTCGTGCAAGGGAATTCTCCTTGTCCTTCAAAGAGCTCCATGATCTGCTGGTAGGCCATGAGTCCTATTTAAAATGCCTTGAAGCCTCCTCTCAGCCGTTGGTGGTCACTGCAAATTTCACCCAACGCAAGCCGTCCTTTGGTCAGTGCCACTACAAAAAGAACTCGTCCTCCTTTTGCAACAACCAAAACCGTAAGGGCGACTCCCAGAACTGGTATTCTAAGCATAAATCTTCTCCTAAATGTCAGTTCTGTGATCAGTTCGGCAACATTGCCAAGCATTGTCCTCAGCTGCACCGTCCGGAGCCCACTGCCAATTGCACTACCACTGCTCAGACCAAGGATAAACGATGGCTCATTGATTCCGCTATCTGTCACAATATCACTACTAAGCTATCTAATCTCCATCTGCACTCTGAATATGACGGCACCGATGAAGTTGTAATCAGCGATGGTTTAGGTTTGCTTGTGACACATGTTGGTTCTTTATCTATCCAATATCCTGATCGCATCTTTCATGTTAACAATACTCTATGAGTCCCTACTCTTCAAAAGAATCTTCTATCTATTTATCATTTCACTAAACAAAATGATGTTTTTTTTTAATTTCACCCATCTTTTTTCCTTATGAAGGATCGGAGAACGGGGAAGACTCTTCTATGAGAACCGTGTGAGCATGTTGTGTACCCTCTATCAGACCCTATTAGCATACCAAAGACAAATAAGGCATTTGCTTTTGTTCATGAGAAGACCTCTTTCGATGGTTGGCATAGTCGATTTGGTCATCCCTCTCCCAAGGTCGTCTCTCATCTTGTTGCTTCTTTTTCTTTGTCTGTTACTAGTGCCAAGTCGTCTTCCAAACTTTATGATTCTTGTGCCATTAATAAAGCTCACAAATTATCTTTGCATAAGCATGGTCTGACAATCAATGCTCCCTTTGATCTTGTCTACATCGATGTTTGGGATCCGTCTCCCATCACTAGTGTTATTGGTCACAATTATTACATCATTTTTATAGATCAGTTCACAAAGTATGTGTGGTTCTTCCCTCTCAAACAAAAATCTGATGTCCAAACCTTATTTCAACAATATCACAAAATGATTGAGACACGGTTTAACACCAAAATTCGTGGTCTCTACTCTGATAATGGTGGCGAATTTGTTGCCTTAAAATCATATCTCTCTGATCATAGAATCAGTCACTATACGTCGGCCCCACATACTCCTCAACAAAATGGAGTCTCGGAACCCCGTCATCGCCATGTGGTTGAAACCGGTCTCACTCTCCTCACTCATGCCTCTCTTTCGCAAGAATTCTGGTCCTATGCTTTCTCTATTGCAACCTACCTCATAAATAGGTTGCCAACTCCTGTATTGCACTACAAGTCTCCCGTTGAGGCTTTATTCAGTCTGCAGCCTAACTACCTTAAACTTTGATCATTCGGTTGTCTCTGCTACCCATGGCTAAAGCCTTATAATAGCCATAAGATGCAACCAAAATCCCTTGCCTGTCTCTTCATTGGCTACTCCACAAGTCAGAGTGCCTACCTATGTCTCCATCTTTCCACAAACAGACTCTGTCACCCGTCATGTCACCTTCGACGTATCTGTCTACCCATACAAAGAGTCCACCATAGCATCAAAATCAACTCTGCCACCATTTGAGAAGCATCTTTTTGGAGTTCCAGCAGTCTCTATTGTATCATTGGGGGCCTCCCATGCCGCAACACCTATGCAAGCACATCCTCGTGAGGTCTCTTCCCCATCCACTTCGACTGACCCTATGAGTCCTTGTCCACCCCGCCATCCCACCTGAGCCCCACACCTGCACCTCCTACCGATGAACCCGTGGCCCTACCTCCGCCACCTATACCTACCCGTAACCACCACATGACCACCCACTCCATGAACAACATCTACCGGCCAAGCAACTCTTTGTTGCCATGAAATATCCACTCCATGCACCCTTAGAACCTACATGTGTTAGTCAGGCTCTCAAGGACCCTCGTTGGCATACAATTATGTCAGATGAATTCACAGCCCTTCTCAAGCATGAAACCTGGGATCTTGTACCTTCTCATGCTGGTCAGAATCTAGTTGGCAGCAAGTGGGTGTTTCATGTGAAACGCAACCCAGATGACTCTATCAGTCGGTACAAAGTCCGTCTGGTTGCAAAAGGTTTTCACCAACGCCCTAGAGTTGATTACTCAGAGACATTCAGTCCGGTTGTTAAACTGGCCACTATTCGACTTATACTGTCTCTTGCCGCAATGAAAGGTTGGTCTCTCCGACAGTTGGACGTAAATAATCCTTTTTGCATGGTACTCTCGAAGACTCAGTGTTCATGAAATAGCCGCCTGGTTGTGAAGATCCTTTAAACCCTATTTTGTCTGTAAATTGAAGAAGAGCATTTACGGTCTTAAGCAAGCTCCTCGCTCATGGTACTAATCCCTTCAAGTAAGCTCTTCTCAGCTATGGTTTTACATATTCATGCACCGACACTTCCTTATTTATCCATAACTCTAATGGTCTTACTTGCTACTGCCTAGTGTATGTCGATGATCTTATTATAACAAGCAGTGATTCTTCCTTTGTGTCCAAGATCATAGCACAACTTGGCTCCCAATTTTCAATCATAGACATTGGTAATCTCCACTACTTCTTGGGCATCGAGATGATACCTACTACTCAAGGTCTCTTCCTCTCACAACACAAGTACGTATGTGATCTCTTATTCCGCACCAACATGGATGGTGCTAAGACGGTTGTTGCCCAGATAGACAACCCAAGAGGGGGGGGGGGGTGAATTGGGTTTTAAAATAATCTTACAATTTAAAACGATGTGGATGACTAATTAAAGCTATTGCAAGTTGTTCGATTAATTGCTATGTGCTGTGAGTGATATGAGAGTAAGAGAAAGAGAGACAATCAATCACAAACACCAAGTTTTATAGTGGTTCGGAGCTAACCCTTGCTCCTATGTCCACTCCCCAAGTCTCACTTGAGAATTCACTATAACCCCTTGGATTACAGCCGGTTGTTTTCCAAGCTCACAACCAAACTTGTTGTTTTACGAGCTCACAACGAACTCGGTCGGTTTTCCCAGGCTCACCGACTAGAACCAACCCCGATTGTTTTCCCGGGATCACAATCGAACCCTTACACGTTGGTTTTACACTCGGCTCACCAACCAACCTCTATACCCTTGATTCAATCCCCCGATTGAACCAAGCAAAGACAATGTGTAGATGAAAAGAACAAACAGAAAAATACAGCTTCTCAAAAGCAGATAAATGGCAATATGAACAATAACGAAGTTAAGAGCCCTCAAACGCTTTTAAGTTGGAGAAGAGGAAGGGCTTCTTGAACTTCGGGTCTCCTCTTGAATGTGTAGTCGACTTGAATGCAGGAGGAGGCTCTTTCAATGTTGGAAAGAAGTAGGTGGATGCAGTTAATGCTGCTCTTCCCTCTTTTTCGTTGAAGAACAAGTTGCAGAGATTGAAAGCTTGATTACTTGGAGTGGAATGGTTGTTCTCTGCTTTGCTACAGTCCTCTGTAGCTATTTAAACCAACCCCCACGGAAACTAGCCGTTAGAGAGCTTTTTCTGCCCGTTCTGCACACTCTGTACACCCTGACAATGTGTCCGTTGGTGGGTTGGAGTCGACTCGCGCGATCAGGAGTCGACTCGGCTGTAGCGGGAGTCGACTCATGCTTTTCTGGAGTCGACTCGGCAACTGTTTTGGATTTGAATTAAAGTAGCCTCTTAGGCTGGGAGTCGACTCGTCTTGACCTGGAGTCGACTCGCCAACTTCTGGAGCTGACTTGGCTTTCTCGGAGTCGGCTCATCCCATGGAGTCCGTGGATCTATTTTTGAATTTGGTCCACTCGAGTCGACTCGACAATCCTAGGAGTCGACTCGGCGCTCAGAGCCCGAACTCCCTATCTTCTGTCTTTTGCCTCGTCCAGTCTTGGAGTCGACTCGAACTTCCCCGGAGTCGACTCGGTTCTCAGTTTCCGAAACACTGTCTTTTGTCTTTTTGATGTAGAGCTGCCTTGGAGTCGACTCTAGCTGTCTGGGAGTCGACTCGAATCTCAGAGACAGTAAATTGGTCTTCTGTCTTCTTTGTGGTTGCGGAGTCTCGGAGTCGACTCGCGTATTGCGGGAGTTGACTCGAGTCTCAGAGTTCGAAAAACGTTCTCTGACTTTTTCTTTGTGTTCCTCTGAGAGTCGACTCTCACTTTCTTTGAAGTCGACTTGCCAACCATCGGAGTCGACTCGCATTCCACGGGAGTCGACTCGAATCTCAGACCCGAAAACTGCTCTCTGACTTTTCTGCCGTGGCTCCTTGGAGTCGACTCTTGCTACCCTGGAGTCGACTCGGTGAACATCGGAGTCGACTCGCGCACTTCAGGAGTCGACTCGCTGACAGGTTTTGAGTTGATGCTTTCTGTTCGTCTGTCTGTTCTAAGTCGGAGTCGACTCGTACTTATCCGGAGTCGACTCGAGCCCGTGCCAGTGAACTTGATATGCTTGGAGTCGACTCGTGATACTCTGGAGTCGACTCGAGTCTCAGACTTTGGTTCAGGCTGACTTCTTAACTTATCCAAAATATTATGAACCAAGTCTAGAGACACTTAGACAAGATTTTCACTGAAACACTTAATTGAATTCATTAGTAAGCAAGAGATATACTCAAATGCTTTGAGCTCATCAAAATCAAATAGGGTTTTAATCAATCACTCCACAATCTCCCCCTTTTTGATGATGACAAAACATTGAGTATATGTAAAGTGAATTGCTCAATAAACAATGAAATAAAATCCATAATTGAATTCAAATGTCTGGTAATTCAATTTATCCAAGCTTGAAAGGAGTGAAACAATAAATTTTGGAGTTAAAGCTCCCCCTTTCATTTGGAATTATATAAGCCTTCATATTATACAATCAATTGTTTGGCTTATATATCTTTAATGATTTAGCTTGATTAATATTCAGATTCTCCCCCTCAACATATGCATTCTACTATGTTTTGATTCTCTGAATTTCCTTTTAATGCTTTGAAGTTTTTGAACTGAATTTTTTGTTTTTAGAGGAAAAATCTGTCAATTTGTTCTTGAGTAGGATTCAGCTAATCTCCGAATATCCCTTGAATAGATTCTGGAGATTACTCCATTAGGAGCCCCAAAAGAGAGATAATGAGCCTCGAGGTACCAAATCCACTTAGAACAAATTTTGTGTGTTTTAACAGTTTTTTTTGATTTTCATTGATTCCTTTTACATATTTTATACATATTTCTCCCCCTTTTTGTCATCGTATCAAAAAGAAGGTAAGCACACACAATCAATGGCACAACCAATCAATCATCAAATGGCACAGAATTGAAGAAAATATGGCTACTCATTGTATTGATTTGCATGTAAATACATTTGAGAGTACAAAAAAATAAGGCAAAACAATACAGTCAAAACAAAACACAAAAAGTAGCTATGGTCTCCTCGAGGATGTAGCTCCTCCTCTCGAAGATGTATCTCCTCCTCTCGAGGACGTGGCTCCTCCTCTCGAGGATGTAGCTCCTCCTCTCAATCTGCTCTGCTCCATGAGGAGGGTGACTGCATCTGTAACATGCCCGAGCTGAGTGATAATGGACGAAGTGGCTCTACTATGTGTAGTAGAGAGCTCAGTCACCGACGTCTGAAGTGCGTCCAGCTTGTCGATGAGCACATTCGACAAGCGCTCGGCCCCCTCGGTAGTGGTGTGCATGTCACGACCGATGTCCTCCCTCATCTGTCGAGTGGTGCTCGTGACCTCACTCATGCTATGAAACTGGGCCTGGAGCAAAGTCCTCATGTTGTAGATCTCTTCCCGCACATGAGCCGTCATGTCAGTCACGGCCGTCAGGGAAGGGACCAACGCTGAAGATGGAGCGGGAGAGGGAGCAGGCACCGAACCTCGGAGCTCCTGAAGCAACTCATCCCTCAGATCTCGGACTATCTCCTGTCGCAGCTCCCGGAGCTGCTCAGGAGCGATGCGGACCTCCATGGATGGTGGAGCCGAGGAGGAGGGTCCGGCGGAGGTGGTAGGAGCAGAAGTGGATGGAAAGTCTGGTAAGTCGGGAAGGTCAGAGTCTGGCTCATGACTGGGGGAAGGTCTGGTGGTCTGTGTGGTGATGGAAGACTTCCTAACCCATGTCCCCTCTCTCTTCCGAAACCCCATCCTGTGTAGGGTCCCTGCACGCGTGCGATCAGTCCATCGCAATGCGCGAAAGGGTTTCCCCTCAGGGATAGGAATCTCGTACTCCCTAAATAACAAGGTGAAGACCATACCGTAGGGCAAAGTGAGCCTAGGTCTGTCTAATGGCTCACACATGTATCGATATATGAGTTTGGGGAAGTTGATTGGGGTGTCATGAAGCATGTAGAACATGAGAGCTAGGTCTCTCTCAGATACAAAGTCAAATCTCCCGGTCTTAGGGAAGATGGACCTAGACAATATACTTAGGAGGATCCGCATCTCAATCGGAAGTGAGCTAGCGGATACCTCGTCTAAGGGTGACTGGGGTGGATGCCCTAGAACGGCCGTAAGGGCCTCAACCCTGTCCTCGGGATGTGTGGGAGCCACCCCTACTAGTGGAAGGTGGAGGATGTGGGCAATAAGATCCTCCGTAATGAACAGAGGGACACCGGCTACCGTGCCCTCGATACCCCCATCTCCCCGATGGACGGTACCGTAAAACTCTCTAATGAGCCCTGGATATGTGGGGAGATCTAAGGTGAGGAAGTACTCTAAGCCCTGGGCCCTAAGTCTATCACTTATAGTGAACCCTTCCCGGGAGAGATAGTCGAAGTCGACATATCTCCCGGTGGTGACGGCCTTCTCGGCTAATGGCCTCGCGGGAACCGCCCTTGGCGGGGAACGAGCCGGAGGTTGTGGCCTCGCGGGATCGTGCCGAGCCTTGGAGCGCCTCTCGGGACCGGCCTCGGGTCGGGACCTCTTCCGGACTACGGTTTTACGCGGCATAATGACCTAGAACGGGATGAAAACCTAAAGGATGGTGAAAGGTCGACGGAGAAGGCTTGGGAACGACCGGGGATGACCTAGGAAGGGAGGAAAACCCTAAGGGACGGTGAAAAATCGATGGGAAAAGGCCTTTGGGACGACCGGGGACGACCTAGGAGTCGGCTCTAGGGCTTGTGAACAGTGGCGGCTGATAAAGAAGTGTTTTCGAAACGACAAAGTTAGGGTTAAAAAGTCGGATCCCGACTGCGAGTCGACTCCACTGAGTCGCGAGTCGACTTGACCTCGAGTCGACTCCAGAATATGCGCGAGTCGACTCTCCTTATGCGCCTGTAGACCTCGAGTCGACTCCAGCAAATGCGCGAGTCGACTCCCCCTTAGGAGCCGACTCTGAAACTTACTCGAGTCGTCTCTAACTTTGGCACGCACCTAAAAATCATGTTATGTTCGTGCCGAATGAGGAAAAATCACTAAATTATGATCTGATTTGATGATCATAGAAAAGAAACTCTATTTTAACTACAATCTAATCATCAAAATCAACGAATCTAGTGAAAACTACCACTAGGATGGATCAATCACTCCTAATCCCCTCCTAAGCACACTAAACCTTTCTTCACTTAGGGGTTTTGTAAAAATGTCTGCTAATTGATCATCAGTACAAACAAATTGTAGTGTCACATCACCATTCAGTACATGATCTCTTATGAAGTGATGTCTTATCTCAATGTGTTTAGTTCTTGAATGCTGAATTAGATTTTTAGTTAGATTAATGGCACTTGTATTATCACAGTTAATAGGTATTTTATCTTGTTTAATGCCATAATCTTCTAATTGTTGTTTGATCCACAAGATTTGAGCACAACAACTCCCGGCTGCAACATATTCAGCTTCAGCAGTAGATAATGCAACCGAGTTTTGTTTCTTGCTAAACCATGAGATTAGGTTTTCTCCTAGAAATTGACAAGACCCGCTGGTACTTTTTCTATCAAGCTTACATCCAGCGAAGTCTGAATCTATGTATCCTATTAAGTTTAGGCTTGATTCTTTAGAGTACCATAATCCTATATTCTTAGTTCCTATTAAGTATTTAAAAATTCTCTTAACTGCAACTAGATGTGATTCCTTAGGATTAGCCTGATATCTAGCACACATGCAGACACTAAACATAATATCAGGTCTACTTGCAGTAAGATACAATAAAGATCCTATCATACCTCTATACAGTTTCTGATCTACAGATTTACCTGATTCATCTTGATCTAATTTGCATGATGAGCTCATGGGGGTGCTGATTGACTTGTTTCCCTCCATATCAAACTTCTTGAGCATCTCCTTGATATATTTGGCTTGATTGATGAAGATGCCTCCTTCAGACTGTTTGATTTGAAGCCCGAGGAAGTAGTTCAGCTCTCCCATCATGCTCATCTCAAATTCACTCTGCATCAAATCAGCAAATTCTTCGCAGAGGCGATTGTTAGTAGCACCGACAATGATATCATCAACATAAATCTGTACTAGTAGCATATCTTGGTTTTTCTTTTTCAGAAATAGTGTTGTATCTACATTACCCCTAGAGAACTCATGTTCTAGTAGGAATTTGCTAAGCCTCTCATACCATGCTCTAGGTGCTTGTTTTAAACCATAAAGTGCTTTGTTCAGTTTATATACATGATTAGGGTATTGATGATTTTCAAAACTAGGAGGTTGTTCTACATATACCTCCTCATTTATATACCCATTTAAAAATGCACTTTTTACATCCATTTGAAATAGTTTGAAGTCCTTAGAGCATGCATATGCTAATAATAATCTAATAGCCTCAAGTCTAGATACAGGAGCAAAGGTTTCATCAAAATCTATACCTTCTTCTTGATTATAACCCTTTGCTACTAGTCTAGCCTTATTCCTTATAACAATTCCATTTTGATCAAGTTTATTTTTATAAATCCATTTAGTACCTATAATCGGATATTCAGAAGGTCTCTCTACTAGATTCCATACCTTGTTTCTAGTAAATTGGTTTAATTCTTCTTGCATTGCATTTATCCAATTTACATCATTTTCGGCTTCTTCTATATGTTTGGGCTCAAAGTGTGAGACGAAAGCTAGATGGTTATTTAAATTCCTAAGAGATGCTCTAGTCCTAACCGGTTGAGATGGATCATCTAGAATTAGTTCCTTAGGATGCCCGTGAGCATACCTCCAAGCTTTAGTTAGCCCATGATTCACAATAGCCTCTTGGCTTGATGATGCTCCTTCAATCAATTTTTGATTATCATCTTGTAATGTCATCTCATCTATCTTTTCTTCAAGAATTTCAGCATCATCATCAAAGTTAACTTTCTTACTAGAGGAGATGTCACTAGAATCATCAAATACAACATGTATAGATTCTTCTATAACTAAGGTTCTTTTATTAAAGACTCTATAGGCTTTACTAGTTGTAGAGTAACCTAAGAATATTCCCTCATCAGATTTAGAGTCAAATTTACCTAGATTATCTTTCCCATTATTATGAACAAAACACCTACATCCAAAAACATGAAAGTAATTAACTTTTGGTTTTCTGTTTTTCCAAAGTTCATAAGGTGTTTTCTTTATGATGGGTCTCAATAGAACTCTATTTAATATATGACAAGAGGTATTAATGGCTTCTCCCCAAAAGTACTTAGGGAGGTTACTTTCACATAACATAGTTCTAGCCATTTTCTCTAGAGTTCTATTTTTCCTCTCCACAACTCCATTTTGTTGTGGTGTCCTAGGTGCAGAAAAATTATGGGTTATCCCCTTTTTACTACAAAACTCATCAAATGACTGATTTTCGAATTCGGTACCATGGTCACTTCTAATGGCTATTACTGAAGTATCTCTAGCATTGGTTACTTCCTTATGAAACTTTTTAAATACTGAAAAAGCTTGATCTTTATGTGCTAAGAACATAACCCAAGTGTATCTAGAATAGTCATCTACAATAACTAGACCATATTTATTTCCACCTAGGCTAGTGGTTCTAGTTGGTCCGAATAGGTCCATGTGTAATAATTCTAGAGGTCTAGATGTAGAGACACATTTTATGGATTTAAATGAGTTCCTAGATTGTTTGCCAAATTGACATGCTTCACATATTTTGTTCTTCTCAAATTTTAATTTTGGCAAACCTATCACGGAATCTCTTTTAACTAGTTTAGTTATTGTGTCCATGCTTGCATGACCTAACTTACGGTGCCATAACCAGCTAGCATCATTATCCTTAGTTTCATTAACAACTAGACATTGGTTATGTTTGGCAAGATCTTCAAGGTCTACAACATATACATTCCCACGTCTAATTCCTTTAAAAAACTAAACTATTGTCATTAGGGTTTGTTATAATGCATAGTGATGGTTTAAACATAACATCATACCCTTTATCACATAATTGACTAATGCTTAATAAGTTATGCTTAAGACCATCAACATATCTAACATTATCAATAAAAGTAGAAGGGGTAATTTGAACTTTACCAATACCAATGATGTGACCTTGGTTGTTGTCTCCAAAAGTCACAGCACCTCCCTTCTTAGCTTCAAGGGTGAAAAATTGATCCTTGTCACCCGTCATGTGTCTTGAGCAGCCACTATCCAAATACCAGCAGTTTTTGTTGACCTTGGCTGCAAGACACTCCTACACAAGCAAATCATATCATCTTAGGTACCCAAATTTTCTTGGGTCCTTCATGGTTAGTCAAGTTGGTTCCTTTTGGAACCCATACCCTTTTAATTTTTCTTTTTGTTTTACCTTTCCTAAAATTACACACATTTGCTTTATGACCTATAGTTCCACAACAAAAGCAGGTTATTTTCTTAGTTTTACTTTCCCCAGCTTTAACAAAGAAGTTACTAAGAAGTTTTTGTTTATTTCTTGGTTTATATCCTAAACCCGCTTTATTAAATACTGCTCGTTGACTATTTAGTATCATATTTAACTTTTCAGAACTATATGTAAATTTTTCAACCAAAGGTTTGTATTTGTTAAGTTCTTTAGTTAGTGTTTGATTTTCTGCTTTTAGATCATTTAGTTCTTTTGTGAGATCCTTGTTTAAGATTTGTTTATGGTTTTTAAGTTCTGAAAATTCCTTAGTTAGTTCTTCGTTATCTTTACTTAAGGTGTTAGTTTTCTTAATTAAGAGTTGGTTGCTTGTCTTAAGTTCTAGATTTTCTTTGGTGATACAGTCCTTATCCTTAACTAGTTTATCGCATTTAAGTATGTATGATTGATTAGCTATTTTTAGTTCTTTATTCTTAAGATTTATGGCCTTATATTCTATCATTAATTCATTAAATGCATCATAAAGTTCATCAAAAGAAAAATCGAGATGTGATTCAGATGTTACCTCATTTTCATTGGCCATGAAGCACAAATTGGCCTTTTCTTCTTGTTCTTCATCCGATGATGAAAATGATGCGTCGGAGTCCGATAAGGTGGTGACGAGGGCTTTCTTCTTCTTGTACTTGTTGCCCTTCTTTAGTAAGGGACACTCAGCTCTGATGTGTCCCGGTTTTTTACACTCATAGCAGCCAATCCCCTCATTTTTCCTTTTCTTACCTTTGTCCTTGCGGTAGGAATTTGAGGGGCCTCTCCTTTGATGATAGGACTTCTTGTGGTTGATGAATTTTCTGAATTTGCGCACAAGAAGAGCCTCACCATCATCTTCCTCATGTTCTTCTTCTTCACTGCTGCTACTGCAAGACAAGTCCTTGTTAGATGAAGTAGATTTAAGAGCTATTACCTTTTTCTTATGGGAGGACTCTTCCTCGTTGTGTTGCTTCATGGTTAGCTCGTGCGTCATTAGGAATCCAAGAAGCTCCTCAAGTGGTAACTTGTTCAAGTCCTTGGCTTCTTGGATTGCCGTCACTTTAGCTTTCCATGACCTTGGTAGACAACGAAGGATTTTTCTGACAAGCTCACTGTTAGTATAGTTCTTGCCAAGGCTTTTTAGGCCATTGACAATGTCAGTAAACCTAGTGAACATGCATGTGATTGTTTCATTAGAATCCATTTTAAATAGTTCATACTTATGAACCAAAATATTTATTTTGGATTCTTTGACTTGATTCGTGCCCTCATGGGTCACTTCAAGTCTGTCCCAAATCTCTTTTGCAGAATTGCAAGTTGAGACCCTATTGAATTCATTTCTATCTAAGGCACAATAAAGCACATTCATAGCTTTAGAGTTTAGTTGTGCCTTTCTCATGTCATGTTCATCCCAATCCTTTTCTAGTTTGGGTACCGTGACACCCTCTACATATATGGATGGGATGTATGGCCCATTTACTACAATGGTCCACATCTCATAGTCTTGGGCTTAGATGAATATTCTCATCCTAGCCTTCCAATATGAGTAGTCGGATCCATTAAAGAATGGGGGTCTTTGGGTGGACTGACCCTCAATGTGGGAAGATCCAAATGGGGTTGTCATTTCGATCTTTTACTCTTGGGTGGAAGAGTTTAGGCTCTGATACCACTTGTTGCCCAGATAGACAACCCAAGAGGGGGGGGTGAATTGGGTTTTAAAATAATCTTTCATTGTGGTTCCTGTATGTCGTGCGGTCATGAAAAGTATGGTTCATATCTGAATACAGAACATACATTTGAAGAGTCGCTTTAAAGACAAGCTACTAAGCTGAATGTCAAGATCTTGGTATGATATTCATTAAAGGCAAATGAGTTAAAGGCAAATGACTTAAATCAAATTATCCAGGACATCCACGTCATCCGTGTCTGGACGATCTGCAGGTGGGGCATGCTCAGACTGGGACCCGACTGAGTATGGGGCTCATCGGGCTGTTGGGAACGATCAGAAGTAGATCCCACGGATGTGTGCTGAAACTCAATATCTCTGAAATGTTTTCCTTGCGGCATGTTGTAATCTAGTATACACAAAAAAGAATTAATATTAGTTAAAAATTAAATCCATAAAAATAATTTATTAATTGCAAAATAATTTAATGCATAAAAGTAATGTTTTTCTTACCATTAAGAAACTAGCCAGCTCTCATTCAACATCCATCCTAACCAAACTAGTAGAATTCAGTTCATCAATTGGTGGAACATTAAAAGGCATACACTGAGTATAAGTCTCATCATCTTCCTCTGCTAACTCTTTTTTCATATCATACAAGTCCCTAGGTTTAGTCTTAATAACAACAGACCAATCTTTATCCTTCGAGTCTTGCACGAAGAACACTTGTTGAGCTTGAGATGAAAAAACAAATGGGTCATCTTTCAATAGCACACCAGTATGTATCAACCTTGAAAAATTTACTAGTGTGAAGCCATTTATATCTTGCCTCAAATCTCTAGATGAGTTTATATCCACCCAATCACATCGAAATAATACTACCTTAAAGTTTCCGTAATAATCTAACTCATAAACATCTGTTAGGGCACCATAATAAATTTTTCCGTCCGCCTCAACCCTAACTCCACTATTTTGGATTTTTCTAAATTTTTTATGTTTTTTTTGTATGAAATTTAAAACCATTTATAATGAACCCATCATATCTGTTGACAATATTGTTCGGACCTCGAGCAAGGACTATTAATTCATTGGAACAATGTCTCTCCATCATGGTCGGTACCTAAAAAAATTTAAGTCGGATAATACTTAATTCTTCAAAGTTCCGATCGTAGAATATAATAAAAGACCTAATAGGATTCAACGTCTAACCTGTTTTAATAACCATTCAGGAAATAACTCAACCAACCATCTTTGCTCAATCCGTGAGGTAGGATGAATGTTATTGTTGGCGCTTCGCTGAGCCACTAAAAAATCTCTGCACGAGAAAAAATTTATTTGTTTTGAATATTATATCTGATATGACAGTAAATTATGATTTCTTATAAATATACTGACCTGCAATACTCGGATATTAAGTCACTGTGAAGTAAGACATAACGATGTGCCTGTGCCAATAATTTGTGATGAATTACAGTACTTTCAGCTTTCCCCACAAATCTTCCACCAGATGAGAACTTGTACTCCTCTGCATTATGTATAATATCGTAATTCCTTTGTGGTCGATTAAAAGCAGTTTCAACTCCTTCAAGGTATCTCGAGCAAAATGTCAAACACTCATCAGCAATATATCCCTCCGCAATCGATCCCTCGGGATAGGCTCGATTGCGTACATATTCCTTTAAGCGCACAAGATACCTTCAACAGTAAATTTTAATGCTCAACATCAACATCGAGGAAGATAATAGGATATATATTCATATTAATAATAAATATGGACATTCGAGTTTAAGAATATCACCTCTCAATAGGATACATCCAACGATAGTGAACCGGTCCACCAAGTTTAGCTTCCCCAACCAAGTGAATGACTAGATGAACCATAATAGTAAAAAACCTAGGAGGAAAGATCTTCTCCATATGGCACAGTGTTAGTGCAACATTAGACTCCAATTGATCAAGCTCCTTGAGATCTAGAACTTTGGAACATAATGCCTTAAAGAAGGATGATAACTGAGACACAATTGCAAGAACTTGTTTCTGTGTTGATGATCTTAAAGCCAATGGAAAGATATCTTGCATCAAAATATGGCCATCGTGACTTTTAAGATTCATAAGTTTTCGCTCTTTAAGATTAACGCATCTTGAAATATTCGATGCATACCCATCTGGAACCTTCATCTTTTTCAAAATCGTTAGAAAAAGATCCTTTTCTGGAGTAGACATTGTGTAACATGCAGGAGGTATAAAATATTTATCATTGGGTTGTTCTTTCGGATGAAGCTCTTGTCTTATGCCCATGTCTTTCAAATCAAGATGCGCTTTCAAGTTGTCTTTAGTCTTTCCTTCAAGATTTAACATTGTTCCAATCAAGTTATCACAAACATTCTTTTCTATATGCATGACATCAAGATTATGTCGAAGAAGATTATACTCCCAATAAGGTAATTCAAAAAAAATGCTCCTTTTTTTCCATAACTGCTTCTGTGTAGATACCGAGTTTGTGCCATCGTCATTTTCCTGTTCATAAATACTGTCATCATTCTCGAAGTTGTCAGCATCCTCAAAAACCTGTGTCATTGAGCTGCCAACATCCCCCCTCCCCGCTTCTTTGAACTGTTGAATGCCTTACCAGGTATATAGTTAGTGCCATGAGTTTGTTTAAGAACTTTAGTTCCAGTTGGTGAAATAGGTGCAGATCGCAACTCTATGGTACCATCAAACTGATTATTCTGATGTCGAAATGGATGATTTGCTTCTAACCATCTTCGATGACCCATATAACAGAATTTTCCTCCATGTTTTAACCAATATGAATGAGTTAAATCTCCACAAGAAGGGCATGCAATACGCCCCTTAGTGCTCCAACCGGATACATTAGCATATGCAGAAAAATCATTGATTGTCCAGATAAGAGCTGCATGCAATTTAAATGTTCGGCCAGTGAAAGCATCAAATGCATCAACACCCTGCCATAACTTTTTCAATTCATCTATTAAAGGCTGCAGAAAAATATCTATATCATTACATGGGCTCTTATCACCGAGAATAACCATTGATAGAATGAGTGAAGACTGTTTCATACACATCCATGGTGGCAAATTATATGGAACCAAAACAACTGGCCAAGTGCTGTATGTAGAACTCATCGTTCGAAATGGATTAAATCCATCAGTTGCCAAACCCAGCCTTACACTGCGAACATCAGAAGCAAATTCGTGATGCCTATCATCAAATGCTTTCCATGCTAAACTATCCACTGGATGTCTTAACATTCCATCCCTTGTACGTCCTTCATCATGCCATCTCATTAAGGAAGCCGTCTTTGATGATGCATACATCCTTTTCAATCTAGGTATGAGAGGAAAATACCTCAAAACTTTAGCCGAAATTTTTTTAGACTATGCAGCATCCACTTCATTCGACAAATCATGCCCGTCTTCATTTTATTTTTTCCATCGTGAAGACCCACATGTTCGGCACGAATCTTCATTAATATTTTCACCACGGTATAAAATACGGTCATTTGGACAACTGTGTATCTTCTCATATCCAAGATTCAAGTCTTTTACTAGTTTTTTGGCTTCATAAGAAGTTGTCGGCAAAATAACACCTTCTGAAAATGCATCTTTTAATAATTGAAGAAGCATAGTAAAAGACTTCCTAGACCATCCATTCAAATATTTTAAATGGAATAAATGCACCATAAAAGAAATCTTCGTAAAATTCTTACAACCCGGATATAGTTCTTTATCACAATCTTTCAGCAAGTTATGATACCGAGTTGTGTTATCTTCAGAGTCTATAAGTTCCTCAACATGTATAGATTCAGTAACGGTATGCTCATCACCTATTGGAGCTTCTTATTGCTTTCCACTAAAATCTGTTAAATTTCTAATATTATGTTTAAGAGCATCTCTGAGTAAGCCCCTCATATCATCTTCTACAATAGGATTTCTGTCTGTGTTACTAGATCCAATAGTAGCAGTGTGTTCTATAATTAAGGGTTGGTTAGATGAAGACGACAATTTAGACTCTTCATGAAATATCCATTCTGTATAACCCTTCAGAAAACCATTCCATACCAAATGTTCTTCAACAATTTGTGGAGCGATAGCATAACAATTTACATATTTTTGACATGGACAAAAAATATTCTCATTCATTTCAGATTTCTCAAAAGCAAATTTAACGAAATTCTGAACTCCATTCAAATATTCGGCACTGGATCTCGACTTATTTATCCAACTTTTGTCCATTCTATCAAAATACTGATTGAACTGCAAATAATATAAAAAAATAATAAACGAAATTAGGGTATGAATCATCAATACGAACTCATGGTACAAATCTTGGCGAATTTTATTAATACAAAATATAAGATTTCGAGAAGCATATGATGTGTGAGAGGGGGACTAAATATTTAGTGCAGTATTAACTTTTTCAAAACTTAGGCAAGGGATTATATAGCTGCGAACTAGATATCCACTTAGACAAAGAAGTCAAAAGGTAACTC
Source organism: Phoenix dactylifera (assembly GCF_009389715.1). NCBI lineage: Eukaryota > Viridiplantae > Streptophyta > Magnoliopsida > Arecales > Arecaceae > Phoenix > Phoenix dactylifera. The sequence goes on along the minus strand of NC_052392.1, from coordinate 12,165,965 downwards.
AACACTGATTCCACCATGTGAGAGTTTGCTATTGTGATAAAGTAGATTCTTGATGTGTGGGAGGGGGACTAAATATTTAGTGCAGTATTAACTTTTTCTTCTATTCTTCTCTTCGGAGTGTATAACAGAGAAGTGGTATTTTGAATGACAACAACTATCTGTTTCTAATACCATCTTCTCTGGCTCCAAATTCCCTTTGACAAACTCATCAAACTTATTCATGTGTCTCAGATATTGCATATGGGGAAACTTGTATTCTCTAATACTGATAGTTTAAATCTATCCATGATGTTATCCTATAAGTTAGGCAAAAGAGATAACTTCGTACTTTAATTGGTGGATGAGGAACAATGTGCTGTTCCATACATGCTCAGAAATATTCGATTTAGATAGGAAAGTGAATTTGGTCCATATCCATTGCACAATGGCTTCCCTTTTCAGCACAATGTGCTGTTCCATTTTCATGGAATTTGGTAATGAAACTTAGCTGCTGTGCAGGGGGTTTTTAAAGAGGGGAAGTATGAAAATGCTTAGGCATAGCAATCGGTTTCAATATGACTGCATAGGATCAGTATATTTGGCACAAGAGGCACAGAATTAATTAGAGACTTAAAATGATCTAGACAAACTTATGACTTTGGGAATCTAATTGGGTTCACATTTTTATCCTTCTCTTGCTGATATACTAATTGCCTGTGATTTAAAAAAGGTTGTAAAGAGTAACTTTTTGGTCATGAATAGATACCTATCATGCCTTCTAAGGTACTTATTATTGGTAATATAGACATTTGGGTAATATTTGTCCCAAGACATCCATAGGTTAGATAGTACCCATCAATATCATATCTTATGGTTTTATTCAAAAGGGGAAACAGGTGATTGATTGCATGCTGAGCATGTACAATGTAGGTGCCTAACATATATGCATTTGAACTGAAATGCTTGCAAGAAAGCAACAGAAGGCTTTTATATTTCAACCATATGGCTGTTGATGTGAACTTTAAAAAGATCCCTGGACTGAGGCAAAAATATTCAGATTGATGATATGAAAAGACATATAAGATGGTGTCAATATAAATGAACGACTCTTGAATCAGAAGTACCAACTATCAATCAAAAATATTCATACTCCCTGAGCTACTCTTGTCATTGCCTACCAAAATCAACAAAAATATCTTTAAATGCATCTAAATTCAGAATCTGCAACAACAATCTAAAAGCTACGACCAGAGATGACAATTAAGCAAAACGGCAAGCAGTTATGCAGATTAACGGAGAGTATGAGGATCACTTACCTCAGACGACGGCGATGTCGACGGCATCGGAGTAGCTAGGGCTCGCTCGGGATGGAGGTGAGATGTCGGCGCGCAGCTAAGGCATCGAACGGCAGAGGATGAAGAGACGGGACCGGGCGAGAGTTAAAGACAAGAAGAAAACAAAGAGGGGGAGGAGGAGGAGGAGGAGGAGGAGGAGGAAGAGAAGGAGAAGTAGGAGGCTTACCTCAGACGACGGCAAGGTCGATGGAGGCGGAGAAGCGGAATCTTCGATCGCCGATCGAGGCTACGGATGGAGGTGAGATTAGTTTGAGGAGGAGGAGGAGGAGAAGGAGCCTTACCTCAGACGAGGGCGAGGTCGACGGCAGCGGGGAAGTCGACGATGGAGGTGAGAAGTCGGCTAGGGCATCGACCGATAGAAAATGAGGAGAGGGGGCCGAGCGAAAGGGTTTTATGTTTTTTAACGACGCGTATAAGTGTCGTCATTTCTAAAAGTTTTAACGACGCTTCAGAGCGTCGTTGTTTCTTGAAATTTACCGACGCTAGAAAAAAGCGTCGGCAAAGGTTGGCGCTGAGCCACACTTTACCGACGCTTTGCCCTAGCGTCGGGAAAAGACTGTCGGCAAAACAAACATTTGTTGTAGTGAAATAATATTTCTTAGAAGATTTGTTGTTATAGCGGCAACTGCAGCAAGATTCAAATATTTCCTTGGCTAGCTTATTGTTTACCTTATATAAAAGATATACTGTCAGAAATTTGTTATAGCATAGCACTATTCTAGGAATTACATTTCTTGTATAGAAGATCTGCTATTATAGCTTAGCTTAATTTTAGGATGCACCAACCTGTATTCTCTGTGTATATATATATATATATATATATATATATCATGTACATCAATAGAAATGTGTGCGAGCCTTTCTTAAACCAGCAGTTTACTCTTCTACTGGGAGGACCCACCTGTCAACTTACAAAAGATGCTACATGAGCTAATGGGTCTAAAATGTTTTGTACGGATTGGGATATTAGTGATGAGCATAGAGTATGTCTCTTTTCAATTTCCAGCTAGCCAACCAATCTGGAAGAAATTACTGACAATCTTCATGATGTCCGTCAATATTCTTATGGACCACTATGGTGTGCAAGTGGTTAAACAAGCACATAGAGCATATGCAGTATATGAATTTCCTATATAGCAACAACAATATTAGATTTTTTTTAACTATTTAAAACAAATAAAATGTATTAAATATAATAGAAATAATGACAAGGAAAATAATATTCTGTAGCAGTATTAATAATAGTAACTAATAGCCAGTACTTAGTACTTTAGTTAATACCTAATGGTAATATAACGAATACATTAGTAGTTTTAATATTTGTATTCGCCCGTCTATAAATTCACATCCAACCTATTTTTTAGTTTGACTGCACTGTTTGCAGCGATCCACATAAGAGTGGAATGTGTACACAGCCTGACAATTCTAAGCATGTTATATTTGTAGTTAAAGGTGGCAACGTTTTAATCCGTTTAACTTGATTTAGCTTATTATAGATCAGGTTAGGTTTTTTGTTTAATAAAGTGATCAGGTTTACATTTGGATTTATGACTTGCTTAATAAAAGATAGGGTTTAGATTGATAGATTTTTGACCTATCCTGTATCCGACATGATCTGATTGCCACCTCTATTTGTATACGCACAATACTAAGTGGTTTTCTGTTTAGGCTATGAGGTTTATAACTGTGTATTGTCAGCTTAATGCTGTTAACGATGCACGATGTTTTAAGAAATAGATGTTCCTTGTAAGTATGCCCTAGTGGTGCAGAAAAAAATATGCAGGAGCAACTGTATGGGACTGTTTTATGGCCAGGGTAATGTTGCAAAGGGTGTGTCTGAACTCAACTCGGACAACCCTAATGGTCAATATTTCTTCATCAACATCACGTATTTGGTGGAAAGTGGACGTAAAAAAATTGAACAAAGGCTGAGTTGAATGCATGGGTTCTGCAGTTCCATCTCATCATATATGATAGAGAAGATCTTAAGACTGCCCTTGCTGGATTATGAGTGGAAGGACTTGCGCGATGTGGCATGGAAGTTTGCTGTCAAAAGACTTCTTGGATAATTACCTTGTCTCTTAGTTTAGCTCAAAATTGATACAACATATATCTGTTGCTACAAGGTGCGACTCCTGTGGGTTTTGGTCCACCACATGCTGTTTATGTTTTAAAAACCGTGAAATTATTAGCTAAAAAGGCACTTTGGTCGTGGAGTTGGGGTGTCTCAACAACATATATAGTTGGTGCCATGATTCACCATACCGACCCAAACTAAACGGTCAAAATATACCATACCATACCAGGATTCTATATCGATATCTTGTACGAATAGCATACCAACACTCGGTATATCAAAAGATCCTATACAGTACCATACTAATACAGTGCTAGTGTGGCACCGGTGTAGGGTCTAGTACCGAAATAGCAAATCTAAGGAAACAACGTGCAATTATTGAAAGAAATATATTAAAATAAAATTAAAGTGAAGCAGGAAAATAAGGCAAAGGTCAATGGTAGCAGGGACATTTCTTTCCCGGGTTTGTACTGCCTTGGGCGATATGTGACTCTATTAGTGCTTATTGAGATCAAAGGTCATTGGTAGGGTATCCTTTTCCCATTTGTATATCTTATTTGATGAGTGAACCTAGCTTTCTATGAAGCTCTTTCCTTTTGCATGCACTTTTATTGCTTTGGCTTTTACAATTTTAAACTATTGTTATTTTTCCTTTTACAATTCTGCAATAGTTACTTTCTTGTTATGTTCATGATGAGCATGACTTCTTTATTCACTAATTCTAGGTATCAATTTTTTTTAGGAGCTTGATACAATCACTTCTTATAGCACAAAAAAATTCTTAGGTCACTTAGCAGTTTTTTCATAGCTTGTTGTATTTTCTATTTCTTGATTATTCTAACTGTTAATTAATGTACCAGAATCTGCTTGTATTCCAATTCAGGTGCTCACTTATTCGTGCACAGCATGATTTTTGGATGCTGGAAGTTTAATTACTTTCACCTATGGCATGACCAAGTGACGATGATCAATTTTAGCACTATTTTTTGTAGCTCTAATTTATGCTTGGCGTTCTGCCATTTGATAGGCTATGGAAATCATATTGACATAAACAGAATAACTCCATAATTTATATAAATATATCATAGGTTGCCTCCACCACAAATTAGTTTCTAGTTCTTCAAGTTTTTAGAAGCTATTTCTAATTGAGTTTAACTTTTTTTTTAAAAAAAAACAAGAGCATACTACTGTTATTTTGGTAAGCAATCTATGTTCTTGATACAAATAACATGAATAGCATTTCTGTTTACTGGAGGCCTTCATGTTCCCCTTGGAGGACTGTTATGAATAAGATCAACATGTTTACTATTGAGATATAGGTGAAACTTCTCATGTACATGGTCAATAGTGAACTTCTCGATTCCAGCTTATATTCCTGTATTTTTTTTTAAAAAAATAATTTATCTATAATTATTCTGCAGTATTATTTATTTTTCTAGAAATTTCGAAGAGTGTATATTTTTTATCAATATAACCCCTATAAGAATCTCTTTTATTTGAAATCATTTCAGATGAAAATTAGTGATTTCTTGGCAGTTGAACTTCAAGCAAACCAGTGCGAACACTATGGTTCTTATGTCAGCCAAGAAGCTAGTATGTCTTGGTAATGGCTTTGAGTTGTTGCGAACTAATCCTGGCATGTCAGCTGAAAATCATTACTAGAGCCATTAAGCCTCGAACCAACTTAATATGTGCCTGGTTTTAGTAATAGCTAATATGCTGCTGATATGTTGATTGAGATTGTTGGATCTCTTTTTAACTATCTCATTATAAGTTTTATTAATCACTAAATATCAAAATTTTTGGGTTACATGATGGTCAATCATTTTTTTCCTTTTTGCTATATCTTTGGATATATGTTTCAATATCATGTACTCAAACTAGGCCAAGCTATTTGGTTATTTAGATAAGCTTTCGATGCATTTTATCTTGACCGAGCTCGGTTTGTCTCGGCATCAATCCTGGTTTTTGAAAACCCTAACCAAGACTTTAGGAATGCCCAATCCTCTCTTTATATGTTGTTGGTTGAGGCGATATTGTTTCAGAAGAGGATGTAAGAAAGGAAGAAATTGGAGTTCAATAATTAGCTCCAAACACTAGGAATGTGTTTCGCTTATGACCGGAATTGGAATCCAAATAGATTGGAGTGAGAATCGGAATGGATTGGAATGGAAATCAGAATAGCTATATTCTTCGACGCATTTGGCTCATGACTGGAATCAGAATCCAAATCGGAATAAAATTTGAATATCAGAAAAAAGTCGGAATTGAGTTATGGAGAACTGAGACATTCATATTTCTTCTTGGAATCGGAATGGGAATGAAAATAGGACTCCCCTCACCAAATAGTTGGAGTGGAAATCACTCATTCCTATTCTTATTCCAGGGATCGACTTTCCTCAATCAAACATGCATTTGATAGATGAATCATGCTTCTACTGTAATCAAGCTGGCTGTATGGATTGTTTTATTCGCATGTCGGGTTGTGGTAGGGGAGGACCAAGGATACTGTTCTTGTTCACCATAATAGATGCCCATTCCTCTCAACCCTGGATTCCTCTCAACATCGTCTTTCATGCATATTGAGATAAACAAGGATCCAGCTCTCATGATAAACTCACTGCAATAGCATATGCACACACAAAAGTAACAAGTGAAATTCAAATGTCAAAAAGAAAATTGAAAAAAAAATCTTGTGATTTGAGCAAAGACAAGCACCTACAATAATGAAATGGAGGAAAAGGGAGTTATTCGCAAAAAAATTAAACAAGTGTTGCAAGAAATTAAAGTCATTAGAGAGAGAGATGCATCACATCTCTTTCTTACATGGTCTTGGACATAACACCGTAACACCATGCTTTTGGATGCGAATTTGGTTGTTGCTCGGTGATTCCGGGACCGTTGAAGAAGCCAGTTGTAGTTTACCTTGAATTCAGTTTGCTTGGCAGATATGCTAAGTGCGGCATGAAAAAAAAAAATCCAGCTCGACTTTAATGGAGCTGACAATAGAAAAAACAAATACCAAATATATAATATATTATTTTATTTATTATCAATAAATAAAAACTATTTTTATATTATAAATAATATATAAAAGAATGTATTCCAGTTATTACAATAAAAATTTAAATGTGTGTCTACCATGAAAGCAGAAAGCCCTATTAGGTATCTCTTTTTTTTTAAGATTTTTTTGCATGAATATTCTCCCTAAATATCAAATTTTGTATAAATATTGTTCTAAAATTAATATTTACATATATATACCCTCGTAAAATACTTGTTTTGCTAACCTATTCTTTTTTATCCTTATTTTTGCATAGATACTCACACCATCTAACGTCATTAAAAAATTAATAGTTTCAAAATAAAATAACTAAAATATTCTTAATAGATAGATGTGCAAAAAAATATATATAAAAAATAAAAAAGTAATTTCAAAAAATAATATTTTATAAAAATATAAAAATAAATATAAATTTTAAGAAGATATTTATATAAATTTAAATTTTTAGAAAAGTATTGTCTTTTTTTTTTTCTTACTTTTAAATTTTTATATTCAAACTTCCCCAAGGGCCAAGATAGAAAGAGAATGGGAGAGAGCTCGGGAGTTCCCAGTAGATGAGGATAATGGCGCGTGTGGGAGCAGCGCTTCTCGTGCCACTCCCCACCTCCAATCATCCCCCTTCCGTCCGCCCTCCCACCTCCAAAACCTTCCCTCCTCACACCGCTTTCTTTAGCAGCACAAATGCCGAGAGACCCACCTGGGCCGCTACGCTCTCGTCTGCGCGGCGGGGAAGGGGAAACGGCCTCTCCGGCGCCGCCTCGGGGCGCCGACGCGGGGGGAAGAGGGAGCCGGGCGGTGTCTCCGACGACGGCGAGGATGGGTCGGACGAGGACGACGACGGGGATGAGCCGCTGATGCCCTTGGAGGAGATGGCGCGGTGGCTGGAGAACAAACCGGCCGGGTTCGGGGAAGGGAAGACGTACGATACCACGCTCGAGGAGCAGCTCTTGGAAGAGACGGAGAGGAGCAGGAAAGCCCAGCTTGCCAACATCAATAAGCTCAAGAACGAAGCCAAGAGCGCGGCCTCCGCCCGGCCAAAGAAGCAAGAGCCGCGGCGTAAAGGTAGGATGGAGCCACGGCTCTGCTCTGATTCCAAGCTCATTGGTTGCTTATTTATGCATCAGTAATGCTTTCTTTGAGATGTTAATTCTGCCCAATATTCCAACTTCAATCCAACACTATACGAGTCCCCGTATTGCATGACTCCCCAATTTTATAAGCAGTTAAATCTTTTTAGGGTTTCGAATGATGGTTTCCTGCTTCACGGTTACCTGTCATGTTATTACTATATCTTTTCTCATCAATTTGCTGTTCCCTTCTTTATGTATGAATCCAATCCTATCATGCTTTCCTATTGCTTTCAAGAAGCCTGATTCACATTAAACTGTGCATGCTTTATCTGCAAGCCTTGATTGAATACTGATACCTGGGGTCTTGTCGCAATTCCTATGAGCGAGTCCTGATAACTGCAAGCAATATGAAGAGTTGAATTCCTTTGTAGATGGGTTTCATGAAAGCTTTGATTCCTGGCCAGGGTCTCCCCAAGAATGTGATCAGATTTGACAATGAAACTAGTAACAGTATCTAGTTTCTGCAACAGGAACTGATCAATGGTTTGATAGTCAGTAAATCTTCATGAATATTATTAGCATGAAAGAAGCTTGATTTTAGGATGCTGTTAAATCTTGAGTCTCAATTTTAATTTCATGAAAGAACAGGATTGAAGAAGACTGTTTACAACTGGGTTCAAAGTTCTTAACTCATACTAGACCGCATATTGCTAAATAAGATTGCGCTATCATGCCCTTAGCTAGACAGAATTCTTATAGTCCTTAAACTGAAGCCTTACCTTTTGATTTTCATATCTAGCTAGTATTTGTTTACTGTAGATCTGTAGGAGGCTCTTGAAGATAAGGCCGGGTATAGAGAAAACTGACAAATCTTCGGAAACCAATGGAACTTGAATCCTCAAAACTTTGGATAAGAAGATCAGCTGAAAAGGTGATTTGCTTTGTCCCATGGTTTTGGGATAATATGATCCAAAGCTTCCTCCAGTCCTATTCCACCATCTCTTTGCTTTAGTTCTTCAGGTTTTCTCTTAAGTGCATAGTCTATCCTTGAACAGCCTGATCTGGCACCCAAACAAGGATCAAAACAATTTAAACTGAAAAATGCTTTTTGCTGATCTTTGTATATATAACCAAGAATAACTAATTCATGTTCAAAAAGAATGGATGACTTGCAAGAAGGACGAACGGCTAGCAATGAACAAGCTTGTGCTGACTCGATGAGATACGACACCGAGCTAGCAATCTTTCATAAACCAAAAAAAAGACGAGTGGACAACAACCCTTTTCATGATAAGGAGAATCAACAGATACAGAAACGGATAAGTCATTGGACTAATGTTGAGAGCAAACTGAAAGAAAGACAAACACAAAACTCAAGAGCTCACTTCCCAGCTGTTTAGGTCAAGGGAAAGCGCGTCCAGCAACCAATAACTTATAGATGTCGACTCACACTGCAATCTGGTCGAAGGAAACTTGAATTGGATTCACTAAGATGGGAAGGGATGGTCGCTCTCCACTATGGATTTTGTTGCCAATAGGCTATGTCTCACTTGCTAGCTCTACCTCTCTAAAATGAAGATGATGGACAGATGAATGGATGGAAAACTACACTAGAGAAAGTAGCCAACACAGCCTTCACTAAAGGAAATAGTGAGAGGGTGCTGCTTATGAATGGGGCTTACCAGCAACAAACAAAGGTGAGTGGAGGATTGGTTAGTATTGTATTGATCGGTTTCCTCTCTTTCTCTCTTTCTTATGTTCCTCTCTCTCTCTCTCTGCAAGCCTTGAGTTCTATTTTTGCTGCTTGTTGTGGGCGCTAGAATTCAAGGGGTTGGATCGACAATACAAAACATCCCAAGAAGCGGCCGCCGCATCCTCGTCCAATCATTCCTAGTAAAAGAAAGGACCGTCATTCTTGCCCCCCGCTTATGCTTCGCTTCTTAGTCTAAGCTTACTAAGCCATAGTAGAGAAGGAAAGGGCTCAATGTCCAGTTCTTTAGGCTAGTAGACGTAGAAGGACAAGTTGCTTTTTCATTTTTGCTTGTAGCCTCTGATTCTTTAGTACTAACGAGCTTTGTCCATTTGCTTCTCTCCCTACACCAAATCTACCATTGAAAGCTAGCTTTCTAACCCGTGCCCTTGGCATAAGAGCTTCCATCATCGAGGCATAATACATTTTTAGGTGCATAGCACTGAAAAGATTTGCTCATTCTTATCCTTCCGAGCAGCAATTCTATATGTATTCCTTGGTGAACCATGGTGACAATATACAGTCCTTCCCAGTTTGGCCCATTCTGAGTGCAACAGAGGGAAAAAACTTCTTCATTATTGGATCTCCTACTTCAAAGCAGCACTCCAAGATATTTTTCCAGTGCGCTAATATATCTAGGCATGGTGGGCCGCTCAAAGCTGCTTCTCATGTAGTAATCCATGGCAAGCTAGACACCTTTTATGTCATTCCTTCTCGGGAAGCTATCCTTCCAAGGAGATCAAATGAACGAGTCTCTTCTTTAATTCCCCTTCGGGGGCCTCAGCGAGGGCAACAAAAATGAAATTAGTGAATGAAAATGATGTTGCATTTGTAGGAGTAGGTATTTGATAGGCTCAGAATGCGAACAGGAGCTTCTCATGCCTGTTAGGCCTGGAATCAATTGTCTTCCTACTTTATTAATGTCTTCTTCATGGCTTCGGGGGGATGATAAGGTGCAGAAAATCGATGATTTCTATTGAAATGAGTTCACGTGTCCTTGAAAAACTTACTGTTATCAGAGAATCTTTCTTGTGGAAGCTGAAAGATAATGTCATTTTTTTCATGTGATCCAGTTCGACCCATTTCATGAAATACTCCATCACTACCACAATAATACAATACCATTTTGAGGCCTTCGGGAGATCTTGTTGATAACATCTCAATCCCACATTGCTAAAGGCCACGGTGCAGTTGTGGCATAAAGGGTTGTTGCTAGTATGTGGATCAAGTCCACGTGAATTTGAGACCCGTGGCAATGTCAGACGGTACATTGAGAGTAGCAGTTGGCTCCATGGTCCGAAAAAAAACATGATTTTCTTGGCCAACATCTTGTTATTGACATGCCTGCCATAGTAGCCAAATGCTCATGACTTGATGAAGGTCAAATGATATGATACAAGTGTTTGACCATCTTATTGACATGTAGGTGGAAAAGATGCTGACATTTCTAATTTTTCTGTAAAGATTTGTACAAGAGATGCACCTAAAGGATTTTATCTGTTTTTCTTTTTTCTTTCTTTATTTGTTCCTTTTTTTCCCAAGCAAGTGGGGAGGGGGTGTGATTGAAGATGATATCACTTGGACTTTGGACCCTTGTAGGTTCTTTTCAGAGGCAAGTCCTCCAAGATTAAAAGAACCTTCAAATATTTGTCACTATCTCTATATGCAACTTCTTCCGGCTCCCTCTCTTTTATGATCCCTCAACCTGAATTGAGGAGCATTGCAAAGTGTCATTGCAGTCATGCTTTCTTTAATGTGCTTATTTGAAACTTGATATTTCCTAGGCTAATGATCCTAATTTTTGCTGTTCCTGTTTCATATTCATGGGCCCTTCTTATTTTCTAATATTCTAGTCTATGCAATTTAGCAGCTAGTATCACATTATGAAGGAAATTTGAAGAAAAACAAACACATATGGGATCCATATTGACTAGTCTCATCATTTTTTTTCTCTTTCATATCTTTTGTTTTATATACTTTGGTTCTGGCTAAGGCTGAAATTTTATAGTTTTAAAATGGAGATTTTCAGAAATAGATGTTATTCCAAGTGCGGCTCGTGTACGCATGTGGAACCTTCCAAGGAAGAAGAACATCCACAGAGACCTGTGTTTGGCTTTCAAAGGGTTCTCTGGCATTGTTAATATAATCCCAGCAGTTACTGGGAACCAAAAGACCAGGGATCCTATCTGCAAGGGTTTTGCATTCCTTGACTTTGAGTCTGAGGAAGCTGCAAACAGGTACTGCTCTCATTCCAATCTTTGCTTCTTATTTCAGCATGATATAAGAGATCCTATGTACCTCTAACAAGTAAAAGAAATCAAAATTTCTAAATCAAATTTCGCTTAATGTATATTGCAGAAGATAAGTGTGTGGCATCTTCATTATGATTTTTATAGTCTAGCAGTAGGAATCATCGACCTTAGGAAATTCAGCAGCTACGTGACTTCATTGTTCAGCTCATGCTGCTGAAAAAAATCTTCAGTTTCCCAGCTGATACATCAATATGTGCAAACTGTCTCCTAAATCACTTGAACTAGTATTGTGTACCATTTTCACTTGTGCCCAAATCAAATCTAATATTTATTACTAACCTTACATGTTTTTTTGTATACTTCTCTATGATACAAATAGTTTAACCGTCAACACTGTATATTTGAAACTGAAAAAATTTTTGACTTCTTATGTTGAAGAAGATAATTTTTTTAGCCAATGCTAGGACGTTACAAATTACTTCGAATCTATGCTAGGCAGGGCCGGCCTGAGCGTTAGGCGACCTAGGCGGTCGCCTAAGGCCTCGGGCCAATGACCAAGGAAGCAAAGGCCCCGGGCCAATGACCAAAAGGAAGCAAAGGCCCCATATAAAACGGGAACAGGAGCTGGCTACGAGTCTTCCCCCTTGATGGAAGGGACGTGGAGAGAGTTTCCTGGCCTGCAGAGGGGCACTCGTATCTTTCATCCCTTCTCTTTTTTGGTTTTGGTCTTGGTTTTCCTTCCCTCACATTACTCCTGATCCAGCTGGGCCATCAGGAAGAAAGTCTAGAAAGATAGGGGGATTGGAGATGGACTTCTTGGAGGGTGGAGATTCTTTTAATCTTCTCCTCTCGGTTTCTTCTCCCCTCTTGGTTGGTAGAGAGAGAAAAGGAGGGAGGTTGGAGATTGAATGGCCGCTGTGCCATGATGTTGCAGTTGCTGCTTGGGTACTCGCTTGAAGGGGAGATGGTGGGATGGGACTTTTATTAATTACATGGAGTGAATTTCCCATAATGCCCCTACTTTCTCTTATAGAAAGGTCCCTTTCTGGACAAATTCTTTCCTTTACCTTGACCATGAAGTGCCGTAGGATAACCTTTTCCTATTCTGCTTGCTTGACATGGTAAACAGTACTGCCAAGCATTATCTCAGTTATTTAATCAGTTTTATGGGCCTTCCTTTAGCGTAATTACTTTTTCGTACCTTCATTCAAAAATTATATTAAACTAAAAAGATTTTTTGCCGGTTTTTGTTGCATTCATGTATTTTTGTTGAAATAATGTACTTGATAGCTATCTATTTTCATATTTTTTTAAAAATATTTTATATTTATTAAAAAAAATATTATTAAAAAAAAGGCCTCATTCACTGAATCCGCCTAAGGCCTCCAAATGTATTGGGCCGCCCCTGATGCTAAGATGATACAAATAACTTCAAATTTATTCAAGGAGATGTGAAATTTTGAAATATGTTCTTGTCATAATGATAGAATTTCAGTCATATGGCTGCTTTATCACAAGGAAAAGTGAAAGCTTCCAACAACTTTTGTCATTATTATTCCCTAATATTCTCTGCTCTGAAGAGAATCGACTACCCCTGCCAGAAAATATTCGAGTCCTCTACTGGTTGTTCAACCACATGTGGAACTCTCAAGTGCAAATAGGGTTTACACACCTGTGCAAATACAAGATTAGTATCGATTCTATGATTCCATCCCATCTCCCCACCCCCCACCCCACCCCACCCCGTTTAGCTTATCAAACCTACTTTTTGTGCCAGGTTTGTACAGAAGTATTCCACAACACATGTGCTTTTTGGGAAGGTACAGAAGCAGATTACTTGTGTTGTCATAAACTCACATGGATCTTTTAACACTTCTGAGGAGTCAGTAGATGGCATTCAGACATTCTCTCAGCCGAAAGTTACTGACCTGGGAGTTGAGGTTCCTACACGATCTGATATTAATAAACTTTCACAGAATTCTTGTGGTGAAACTATTGACATAGCAGTAGTTGACAAAACTGGACAAGAATCTGTATTGATTGAGAATGGCACAGATGGTCCGCTGTCTCATTTCAAAGCAGTAGAAACTGGCATTCATCATTCGGACACTTCCCCTTCATATGATGTGGAAAAAGGGTGCGACAAAAATGCAGACACATTGGATTCAAATCTTTCTACTCCATTGCAAAGACGAAGGAAACAAAAAGATTCAAAGAAGAAAACAATCAAGAAAATATCCGTGAAGACGTCAAATTTGAGCCTCCCCGGTTCCGTGACCAGGTATATACTCGAGAATCGTTGTCTATGGGGCTCTATTTTAAGTGCAATCCTTTGTGGAATATCTTGAATTCTGTTGTTTTGTGCTTCAGGTTAAAGGTCAAGGAGAGGGCCGTCCTCACCGGTGTTTTATCCAAGTATGGAGGAAAGGTTGCTGTACCTTTATCAAAGGAGAGCTGATTCACAGCATTCAACTGCTCCTGTGTTACATCATCAATGGCTCTGAAGGAACCACTAGTTAGTGCATCAGTGGTGTGACAAGGAAACCTAATGTTGTTTTAGGGTGGATTAACCCACTCTAGTTGTAACATGGTTTATGTACCCTTAAAGCTTTTTGCATACCACTAATTTTTGGCATTTATTTTTGGTACATAATTTTTGCAATTTATGGCAAAGAGATTTTAACTAAATCAGCAGTCTAAGAGGTTGATTTGTCAGCAGATCTTCAAGCAAGCTTACTCGCAAACCATAGAGGATCAAAATGGACTTAGAGTGTAACCATATTTTATGGTGTAAGCCCCCTGTGCATGATATGGGATGCCATTTTGTGGTAGAAATATTTCTAAATTAAGCTTCTGTGCAATAGACGGTACTCAAGCATGGGCGGCCACTCAAGAAGGTTGGAGAAACCCAAACTCGACATAGATGTTAGTGTGTTCAGGCTAGCAGCAACATCGGCTCTAGCTCAGCATGAATGAGCCTGTCTTTCAGACACAGTCTATGCGCTTGTCATCTTTTCGTTCATTTTCTTTTTTCTTTTTCTTTTTTTTTAATTTTATGGATGGGTCATCATGCGCAAGTCCCTGGAGAACGCGTGCTGCGCCTTTAACTGGGCATATGGACATATGATCGACTGCAGGATAATTGTCGACAATGCAAATATATTTGCCTCCATATGATACATCACATCAAATTTGCACGTCGAGATTGTGAAACATTGACACCAAAGTGCCCATAAATAAAAAGCTAAAGGGCAAGGGAAGAGTGATTAATGGAACTTTCCAACTGCATGTCCTAGTTGATTCTTGTCCCACACCATGCAGTGATTTGGATCATAATAATCAATTGACAAAGGGTCTGTTGTTAAGTAGGATCGTTACCAGGACAGCATTCTGAAATGCATTCCACTACCACAACATGCACATGTCAAGAAAATGCTTCGGTGACATATTTGATTGGAGGGAGTCAAGGTTCTAAAATAGAAATAAAATTGGATGATTTTCATTCCATTAGAAAAAAATTTATTTTTATTCTAATTTTTTTTAAAAATAAAAATGCTCCAATCCTCTAAAATCCAATCTGAACCTTTTCCTCGTACCTAAATTTTATTATGATTTTAATTCCAATTATGAACTAAACATGCCAGAAAATATAACTATTTCAATTCTAATATCAAACCAAAGGCTAGCCCTCCAAATGTTTCAGTTATCTAATTGCGAGGCAGATACGTATATAGATGACATGTTCCCAGCGAGTTGGAGACTCAGAGCAAGCAGAAAGCTATATAAAAAAGATTAACTTTAGTTCAATATCTTATTCTGGCAAAATAAACTTGATGATTCCTAACCTAATGCATAACTTAAGATGACGCAGAAAGTGAAATGATTCCGGTGAATGTCCGATCCATGGAACTCCAACCAGTAAAAGCTAAAAAAGGAGTCGAGCAGTTCGGCTCATCCAGGATGCTTCAGTTAAAGACAGCTAGCTGATATGGAAATGGATATTACTTGAGACGACGACAATTTTTCTGCGGGGATACTTGAGACAACGATAATAAGGATTCTATTACCCCTTCGAATGGCGTGGCTTTACTTCTTTTCAAACACGCAATAAATTGCAAATTACGAGCGACAATAAATTTCTCAACTTCAATCTATTTTACCGATCAAATATACAAAATGAACATAAATAAAAAAACAAAAGTCAGATCAACATCCTCAGGAATCATCTCCTCGTTGTAGGTCTGGGAATAGAAAACGAGAACCAAATCGCAACATCGTGACAAAAAAAAAAAAAAAACTACGAAAGCATTATTACAGTATTCAGTACTGCCAAGCTGCACGCTCACACCGATGGGAAGAATTTATGAAGGTTAAACGGCAATGAATAAAATTCCTCACTTCTGGGGTCTGAACCGAAGGATTTGTATTTGCGCCAGAAGTGACGGCCGCTGTCCTTTTTGGTCGCGCTGTCGCGCCTCTGCAGGGTGTTGTCCAAGAAATATGCCACGAGGCCCGCAACAAATGCTTCCGAAGAGAATATGACGTTGACAATATCATTGAACTGGAAAAAGTTTCAGAACTCTCATTAAGCTACCAGTAAATCGTTAAAAATGACGATTCTGTGCTGCTCGATACAAATCATTAATCGATTACATACCCATCTCGCACCAGTGTGTACCGGACCATAGCCAGCAACTGCCGTGTACTCCTTAAAATATTGAGGAACAGACAAACCCATGAACACGGAGAATCCTAAAATGAATTTTACCCGGAAGCTGTTGAGGTTGCAGAATTGAAGAAAGCTGAGACCAGCCGCACCTGTTTATATACCACAACATAAAATTAAGAGTGCATGAGATGGCTGTATATATCATACTGCAACAGATCTAACATGGTGACAGAGAACCAGTAATTCTAAGTGTCAGGAACATACCAACATATGCAAAGAAAAGGCAATACAAAGCTGCAACTATTGGTGCTGGAATGGATGCAAAAACTGCTCCAAATTTTCCTGGACGGAACCAAGGCAAATAGTTAAAGCCAAAATTAATTCTGGTTAAAATCTGCCAGACTACCTTATGATAGACTAGTTCAAATGTACATGCACATAGTTGACAAGAAATGCCATATATTTATTCATGTAAGTCATGCAATAGGTTAATTTCCAGCTTCTCAAGATATATATGAGAAAACCACATGAAAAGCTAACTTATTATTTTTAAGCAGCAGCAACCGTCAAAACATAATCTACGCAGAAAATCAAAATATATATTTATATTATTAAAGAATTTAGCAATGCACTTGGGGGGTATCGAGACGATAATGCTAATTCTGATGCTACAGCATGCATGTAAAATTATATCCAGCAATTAGTCAAAGAATTTATCCAGTTTTTCAAGTTCAGCAAACAAGCCATGCAAATAAGCCGATCGCATCAAGGCATGTGGCCTCTTTTGGAATATAATCCATGATATTTAATCATAACCAACTGTATCTTCTTCCATCCAACTGAGTTCTATGAATAATGCTCCACTGTTAGTTCCTGGACGAACCAGCTCAAGCATTCAAGCACATTCCAGAATTCAGACACCAAATCAACAGAAACAAGCAACCTACCCAGAATGGAAAAGAATATCATGTAGCCTGCAGAAATTTGCACAACTCTTCGGCTGCCAATACGTGTCAAGGCTAGCAAACCAGCATTTTCACTGTACCAGGAATGAAATGATGAGATCTTCGGAACAGGCAACTAATATTTTTATGCACTAACTAAATCATGTCCAGATAAAAAGCCCGTTTCTCAGCAGTCTTACACAGATACAGTAGAGCCATTTGCTGTTCCAAATAGCCCATCCAATAAGACGCCGATCCCCTGTAATAGGAAATACGAGTTATGACCCAATCACTCAGCAATCACCAAGGTCAAACCACGTAATCATGAATATACAAGGAAAAGCTATCAAATTTTGATACCAGCCAACCAACACCACGACTGAGAATGGAAGGGGGCAATGGTGTTGCACTTGCATACCTTGCAACCGCAATAAAAGTACCAGTTGACTACAATGTGACAGAAAATGTATAGATGAGCTTCCAGTCAGTTAAGTTTTACCGTGACTAAACCATGTCATGTCAATGAAACTAGCAAAATTAGCAATTATAAGGCAGTGACAGCCTAAAAAGGCATCTCGCTGCCAGTCCTTATGAATATAATACATAACATGTAACCAGACCTCTACAAGAGCGACAAAAGAAGCAGCCATCATTGCAAAAGCTTCACCTGCATCAAATGTTGGTGCTCCCCATTGAAAAGGATATGGAATTCTTATCCTGCATGCATGATATTTCAATAATAAAGAAATTACAGAATACAATTAGTTGTCAAGGAGATGTAACTGGAGGTCTTTATCTCCCCAGGATCAATAGCACTAAAAACTGGCTAGTTTGCAGATACATTGATACCGAATCCTTCATGGTGAATTTTGGGCTTCAATCTCTCCGTAGCACAGATTTATACAGGAGTTACAGAATAGCATAATAAAATCATATCAAAGAAATGATTGAGCTTTACCAAGGAGCTGCACCAACAAGTCCAGAACGATCAGTGCGACAATGCTGTTGAGTTTTTGGTGCTGCATTTCTATATGCCCCACCCACCGTAAGTATGAAAGCATAAAGCCATACGATTGCAACAGAGAATAGGACAGCAAACCGGTCAAAGACAGGTCTGCGTACACGTATGGCATGGTGTATGTACTGCATACATTGATTTTCCAAAAACATTCAATAAATCAGGATTAGCTAAATCAGAACTTCACTAAACTTAGGCGCATGTATTTGTGGGTGCATTGTCATTGGCTGACTGTTTGAGTGGCTTTTGGTGATAGTAAGGAGATGGGGGATTGATTAAGACATGCATCACAATATAGTACCTGAGAAAATATTATCAGTACTATTAACTGTGGAAGTCCAATTTCGATGCATTTTGCCACCTGAATGTCCATAACAGAATTTGCCAGCTCTTAGAAATCAAAAAATAGAGCAGGTATTAAACATCCAAGACCACATAAAAGTTTCACTCCCTTACTATCACGAATATCTGCAAAAATCACAACCCTCTAGTAGATCCACATAAGTTATCTCTAGCCAAAGACAAAAAGTAAGAAAACTTACTCCAGGGAAACCAAGCTCATAAAGCCCAAATCCAGCCAGAGCAACCAGAGGCACAGCTGAGAGTGGACTTAAATATCTGCAGTCACATGGATAGTCAAAGATAATAGATGTGCACAAAATTGAGTACATCAAATTTCCAACAAGAATTATCAGAGGCTTCTGTTGGAGTCAGAAACATGGATCTTCTACCAACCTTGCAACATTGCGCCAAAGCCCACTAAAACCCAATATGATCTGGAGAGTTGAAGCAACAATAAGGGCACCTTGTGTTCCACGCATGATGCGACGGAATTTCTGCAAGGCAACTATCCAAATTATACAATTCGTGCCAAAGAATCAAAATGGCATAAAGATAGATGTAGAATGCGGCAGAAACCTCATGAGGATCTGCGATGCCACTATAACGGCCGGCTAAGATGATTGAGATGGTAGGGACGACAAAGGTGTACGATCCTCCAACCACAGCAGGTAAACGAGTTCCGAAGAAGGTCTGCAACAGAGTGTTCAGGCCGGCCACAAACAGCAATGTCTGGATCACCCGAGCTTTCTCATCCTAAGGCAACAAATGTATGTTCACACTCAATTTTTTTAAGAAACAAGGCTGAAAATAACCAGCAACCTCATGGGTCATATGCATAGTGGGTAATTAAGGCTTACATTTCCTCCGCCCATTTGAGGAACAAGAGCAGTAGGGATGATGACAGTGGTGCCAAGCATAACCAGGTAGTGCTGGAAACCCAGAAGCATAGCCTCCGCTGCATTAAAAGACCCACAAGATGCATGATGTTGCATCGAATTTTTTCCATTAAACCAAACAGGTGACCCGAACAAACAAAAACCCATACCAAATGGAAAACAAAATTATGAAACCCTGCATAACAAGAGCACATCAACCAAATCCTACAGAGCACTGGCAGCTAGAAATCAAATATAACAGGAGTTCCCACCCAAAGAAAAGATTAATAATACCATGACTAGGGTTTTACTTTATAAACGACCAATAAATGAACCATTTATTTTTCATATAACTAATCAAGAAATATATTGAAGTTACAAAGAGATCCAAGCAGTCCTCGAACAAGTTACCTAAATTTCTTGAAAAAAAAGTTAAAAAAAAGGAAAGATTTAGTTCTTATAACGCAACCAGATAATAATATATCCGCAAAAATTCGACAAACAAGTGATGGCTTCGGGTGCAACTCACGCAATGGAGGAGGGCTAGTGATGCAGTAAGCAATGTTGGGCAGCTGTTCCTTCACTGGGTGGGGCACCAACTCGTCCTGCTTCGGCGCCGGCGCCGCTCCGCCACCTCCACCTCCACCCCCCCCTCCGCCTCCACCTGCGGCCATCTTCTTCCTCTCTTCCTCCAATCAAAAACCCTCCACAAGATCCTACAAAAACCCCCAAGTTTCCACTAAATTTTCACTCCCCAACCCTCAAACATGCTACAATTAGAGAACCAAATCACCAGAAACAGTGAAAGAAGCAAACCTCACCAAGAAAACCAGAAAAGCCCTCACCGACCGAAAGAGGAAGAGGCCGAAACCCAGATCTGAATGCAGGATTAAAAAGAATGAAGAAAGGGATAGAAGAAAAAGAGCATAGCGAACCTCCTCCCTTTTTTCCTTGCGATTTCTCAAAGGTCACTTTAGACTGCAGAGAGAAAAGCCACTATCAGCGATGATTTGAGAGACGGGTCCCTTCTCTCCACCTCTTATTGTTTTTTTTTTAAATTTCTTTCCTTTTAATCCTTCTCCCCTTTTTCTCTGGCGTGGAGGGAGCTCAAAAGCCCAAGAAGCAAGCATTTGACGTAGACAAAGTGGCCCGTAAAGCTGCAAAGAGAGCAGGAGAGGGGGGTAAACTTCGCAGCCACAGACTTTTTTTTTTTTTTTTGGTAAAAACTAGCGGGGAAACCGGAGGCAGCCGACACAATCTTCGTGCATCCGGCTGTCCCCAGAAAACCCCTCGTTTAATTGTCACGATAACATTTTTGTAGTGCTAATGAGAAACGAATATTAGTACTAGCTTTGTCTTTTATGGCTTCATCCTCTGAATTCAATCCCCTGCAGAGGATTCCCCTGCTATAAACATAGGCGGATCATTGATTAGCTTCACCTACAGGCTGTCATAATATTCGAACAACAGTGACTGGTTGGTATGTTGTCATTGTAATAGCTTTTGTAGTTTGTATCCTTTTCTTGCTGCTTGATTATAGGACCATACATTGCCTCATGAAGTTCTTGTATGCAATCATGTAGAGAGTGATTGTGAGAATCCATATGGATGCGTCCTATATCAATTATTCACTGAATAGGTCTTAGGTAGTTTAAGAAATTCATATAATACCTTACTACATAGCTATTTTGGATGAGATCCTATGTTGTTACAAATAGTTCAAAACAGCCTCGGCCTATAACCTATGTAGACTAAAAAACTACAGTACGAATTCATTGGGGGCATCTGACAATATGTTGAAAGATTAAGAAGTGTGCAGAAAAAAAAAAAAAAAAAAGATGCTTCGAATGGAATCCTCAAACATATGACGAACTAAATCATTTATGTGATCTAATTTATTTCCTACCTTCCGCTTTTTGTCTAAAAATATTTAGACTTGTGCTATCGGGTTATATATGACTTGCCAAAAAAATTTGGGGAAAGTTAGACTCTCACTCAAGTTCTTGGTCCCAAGCACAAAACTTCGCCAACTACACTAGCCGACACCCTCTACATGTCCTTCTTTAATTGTTCTTGAATATATATTAATTTTCTAATGGTGATTTTTTTTTTTATTTGGATCGTTTGGTATATTGGTTCTCGAGTCACCTAGGGGTTATGGATTCTTCGAGATAGATTCTCTTTAAGTTCTCACTATTATTATAAAAGAAAGCATGCCTCATTATTAAATATAGTTTTTTTTTCTATCAAACTTGTTTTCTTTTCGCTTTCTCCTTACTTTAGAGTAACCCC
This sequence comes from Phoenix dactylifera, assembly GCF_009389715.1. NCBI lineage: Eukaryota > Viridiplantae > Streptophyta > Magnoliopsida > Arecales > Arecaceae > Phoenix > Phoenix dactylifera. The sequence continues at coordinate 12,144,278 of NC_052392.1, read as the reverse complement.
AGTTTGCATAAGTCAAGCTTAGCGGCATATCAATCCAAATGCTGACCGCATAGATAGCCATTTACAAATCTTTCTTGTTTTGTTTGTGAAACCTTTGTTGATAGTTACATTTCTTAGGTGCTTGATGAAGATTGGTTGTTGATGCTATAATTGTTTCCGAAGGATTATCATAACAATGTTTTTAGTTAGCTATTTAAATTTTACTCTTTCTTAAAACTTTTAATTTAGTTAAGTTATTAGGACTGTAAATAGTATGGGTCTAGTCAAACCTCAAAAGAGCAAAAGGATCCCTGTTTTAATCCAAATTGGCTCGAATCTCAAATGAAAGCCGGACACCACTAGGTCAGGGTTGGGTCAGGTCAAGCTATTTTGGCCTAGTCCGGGTTCCAAATTGGTATAATACTATTCATAAGTCTCTCTTTTAGTTTCAGCCAGGTTTAATTATTTGCGACCGTAACAGATTCAGCTGTATTGAAGTTGAGACAAAGTCAAGTTCACATTTAACCTTACCTCTTGCCTAACAAATTTTATTGATATTTATGTTATCTTCGTTATGATATTCATAAGGAGCGTTTCTCATCAGATGAGATCAAATTATGTGAGTTGGAGTTGTGGCATAAAGCTACTGCGCTTGTCACATTTAACCTTATCTCTTTCCCAACAAATATTATTGACATTTTTGTTATCTCCATTATGATCTTGATGAGGAGTATTCGTCATCAGATGGTGACTTTGCCAGACCCAAGCATCATCCAATCCCCTTATCTTTGCGTGGCCCTGCGATTTGCCTATGAGAAAGGGAAAGGCCAGATATTATGAAGTCGTGGACGTAGATGCCGGTGACACCTCCCTATCGTACGTCATGGACTCTCTCATATTTAATACTCAGATGGGGACTGAATAAACCATGGTTTTTGTCGCCTCCAGTAGCAATGAAATTTCGTACCTTAAGCTAGGATTAGTCACCTCAGGGACCGCGTCTGGTTGGGTGGATGGCGTCAAGACCAAGATATCCAAAGTCGAATCTACCGGATAACATCATCTTTTGAGTTAAAGAAAATGAGCAACTATAGAGTCTGAACAAATATTTAGTTTCAGTCCCATTCTGGATCGATTATTTACCGAAAAATTTTGAATATTTATATAAAATTAAAAAATTTTAAAAAATATCTTTCAGCTAGTTTTTTTGTGTGAAGTCCTGGATTACTACAAATAGTATCAGAACGAACTCGGCTCATAGCTTATGTGGATTAGAGGACACTACAGCATGAATTTATGGATGCTGACCACGGGCCGATCATGATGCTTGTGATTAGATTTGAATGGATTTGAACTCTTAGCCTGAGAAGAACGTCAGGGCTTGAATAGAGAGTGTATATAAGGATCCGTGCAGACGTAAAAAAATATCTTCCGACTAGACATTCTGGATCATTACATGGAGAGCAGCCTACCCTAAGCTAGGAACACCCTTGCAATCCATTTCCTTCCGACAAACACAAAAGATAGCCACCGTAAGCATGTCAACAGCTAGAGGGAGATCTATAGTTATATAATTCAGTCTCCATCTTGACCAAACTCTAGAGAAACACTCCGGTGTGGAAGGAAACACCGATTAGAGAGCAGAAGACAACCCATATTGCCCTGATGAAAGAGTAATTGATGAATATTATGATCCACTACTTCCACAGGATCATCACAGAACACACATGCACCTAAATTGCATTACAGCTTCCTGTTTAAATTGTCACAAGCATTCAACTTGTTCTGAAGACTCAAACCATAGAAAGCATCCCACAATTATGAAGCAAACTGGCATTTGATCCCTCAAAGGGAACTATAGAGAGAAGCAGCTGAGAGAGTGCCTATTTCTCTTCCTTCCGGACAAGCTTACAGCAACATTAGACAACTTGTGGCTTGTTAACATCGATGACAGAGTGTTGATGAGCTCCTCTAGAGGCTTGCTACTTAGATCAGCAGGTAACTTGAGGGGCCATCTCCAAGTTCTCTTGTTGTTTGTAGAAATCAGCCAGGCCTTCTAGGAAAGGAGCTGTAAGGCCACTTCCCACGTTATACTGCAACCTATTCCGAAGTGGTAGGAGAACAACTTCTTTTAGGCTTTCTATTTTGCAGATAGCCTGATTTTTCTATGATAGGTCTAATAAATTTGTTACCTCCATGGACATTGCTCATTTCTAGAGAACTTCGAACCCATTTGGCTAGAAGAGAGAAGTTCGTCAATAGCAGGCCCACCTTCTTCCTTCTCTATGCACACTATATTACAGTTTGCCGAACAAGAGATTCCATGCACCAGGGCCATGCCTATACTTGTCTATCCTTCCAAGGACCAAATCAGGTAAATTGAACGAAGTATTAGGGAAAGTATAAGGTGACCTCCAAATGATAGGTAACTACATTTCCAGGATGCTAACATTTCTCTATCCGAAGTATTAATGGCATCCATTCTGATTTAGAGAGCTATCCAATTTTGAGAGACAACCCCCTAGGTAATTAAGAGGGAGAGAGGTAGCTTTGCAATTAAGCCAAGTACCAAAACCATCTGTCTTTGAGTTTTTACTGGCCTCTTCTGATAATTGATAGAGAAGCCAGTAATCAGCTCATAAAAATAGAGAATAAATTATAAAATACAGATGTTTTTCTTACTAGCTTTTGCAACAGATCAAGAAATAAATTTGAACAGGCCTTGGGCTCTAGGAGGAGATTCTTTATGGGGGCAAGATCTGAACAAAGGTTGGCATAATAGGATTATTCTATGATTCTCCTTGGGCCTATTTGGACAATACAGCAGAAATGGATTGGATTCCCTATTGGATATCTTGCTAGATACATAGATTCAGCAAGCCATTTGGATAGCTATATCAACCTAACACCACTCCAACCTCAATCCTATGGGAGAAAAAGATCTTCATGGGAGAGAGAATAGCAAGAGAGAGATAATAAACTTGGGTTTGCTTTTCAATTTTTTTCGAAGAATCCAAGTGAATTGTTCACCTAAATTATCAATACATATACTGAAAAAGCGTATGTACATTTGTTGAAGCATGTGCTAAATGTACCAAAATTAATAATTTAATATCATTAATATAGGTTTCTCATATAACTATTAGATGACAGAGGTCAATAACTTGAATAACATTAGTTGATAAGTTTTTATTATCCTTTCAAATGTCATGAGACTCTTTTCCAATTAACACTTGTCAAAATAATTAATAGTTTCATATAGAATTTGTCCAATCTTCACTACATCTCTCCTATAAATTTGTAGATCATCAGCCCATGAATTTTGCAAATCCAATTATTTTCAAAAGTTTTAAAAAAATCTGAATATCTATTGAATAAAATATATGATATAAACAATATAATATATGTTGACATAGTGTAACTAATGATAAAATGAAATAAAAATAAAACAGGCTAAGTAAACTCGTTCCCAGTTAAAAGACCCATATTAAAAAAGGAAAATTTGTTAAAATTGCATATCCTCCATAATCTATACCTGTTTTCCTTACCATAAATTCTAGTTCCAATTCTAATTCAAAAATCTGACCAATTCCAATTCCAAAATCCAATTCCATAATCTATACCTATTTTTCTTCCATTGCATGCTCAAGTAAAATTAGATATTTAAGATTTAAATTTCTATGAGCATTTAATTTGTAATATTGCGAGCAGCTATTTATGTGTACGATATTCCTGCTAGTGGTATCATGACTAAGTATACATTTTGAGCTTTGCAAGCTCTAATCTTACACTTTTATGGCCATCTTTTGTTATGTCTGCTAGTTGCATGGTCCTTGGAGTGGTGTTTTGCTATGTAAAGTCTACAGTTCTTTTACTAGAAAAAAAGAAAAAGTTATTTAGGGCCATACATTTATAGATAATTTATGTATTATAAGGTCAATTTGAATACTAAATTCCTTGAGTAGAGAATAATTTTTTGGATTATAAAGATTTCCACATCGTTATGCATATATGCAATACATTCAGGAGAAAAGTTGTATTGCACAGGTCAGGTATGTTTAGTTTCATGGAAAATGCACACAAACCATAAGGCATCTTTCCTTGTGGTGCTAAATTAGTGGTGGACATGGATTAAACAAATTTCCATCCAATGCCTTGTCATTATAGACTATGTCTATGAATGCACTCTTGTTCTTTCTTTTTTGATGTGCTCTAATTTCTACTTTTATGTTCTTTTTAATCCTCCTGTATGTATGTATGCATGCACGCATGCATGTATTTTTTTTCTTTCTTTCTTGATATGTTCTAGTTTCTATTTTTACATTTTAATTATTAATCTTCCTTTGTACTTTTGTTTCTTTTTTGATATCTTGGTTCAGTTTGTAGAACCTATTGACCTTACTATCTCCAACTCCTAAGAATCATATAGAATATCTAGTCAAGTTTTTGAGAGAAAAAGGAATGAGGCCAAAGGCTCATTCAATTTGTTGAGATAAAACAAGTGCGCGTAAACAAGTTAAATTTTTCATTACTGTGACTTCTTTGATCATCATAGCCACACTTCTTATTTTTAAATTCCAATTCTTCTCTGGATACTGCAGCCTCTAACTTTATGTTCTGGCCACTTAAGGGCCTGTTTGGTCTTGCTTTTGTTTTCCAATTTTGTTTTCAGAAACCCAAGAATAAAAATGAACAACATGTATAATGAAACAGATTTCTATTTTGAAAGTGTTTGTAAAGTCTATAAAGATTTTGGAAGCAAAGATTTATTATTATCGAAAAGAAGAATGAAAAAACAGAACAGCAGAAGTTTTGTACAAATGCTATCTTCAATAACGATGTTTCACTAATTTTGTAGAAACAAAAACACGAACATAATAACGATAGCAAACAGGCCCTTGGACATTTCTTGCTTTGTTTTTTCCCCATTTGGCAGATGGCAATGTTGTAAGGTATTCATTTTTGAGAACTATTCTACAGATAATTGCTTAGTAGGTTCTATTTGAACTGTTGTTTTTCCTGGTGATAATTGACCATGTTTCTTATGGCTCCATCATATGATTGGAAATAACAGTTAAAATAAACACTTGAAGCAAGAAATAAAAGAATAATACCGAAAAAAGTGCAAATTCAGTTTGAATTCCATATCTCTTTCTAGGGGTTACAACAATAGCTGGCGGGAAGTGGAATAGAGGGGGACATATAGATTGGTAGTGGCTGCTCTCTTCTGGCTGTAGACAGAGGAAACCAGGCAATCCGGGAGATCCAGCTACATTTTGATGATTGTGTATACCAGTATGGAACTGTTCTTCCTCTAGGTAGAACATTCCATTATTTATCCCTGCGCTTGCTTTGCTTCTTTTCTGAGGAGGATAATAACTTGACATGTAGACTTATGAGTCTTCTTTGACAAGATCACTTAACAAGTCTGAGATGCCATTGCAGGAATTGCAGTGCTTTTTGCTGCTGGTTGCTTTGGCTACATGCTTGCATTACTGCAGCGATGAGTGGGAGTGATGGTTTCTTCCAAACATGTGAGTTGCTAGTAACAGATGTCATGCAGTGAGAATGATTAAGTTAAATAGCTTCAACCACAAGGTTGTGCTATTAGTCATTAAAGCCATGACAGACCAATTCGATGACTTCATCTTTAGGTGTTAGCATGCTTCATCTCAAGCCTGGCCCATTATCTGATATCTCCTGCAAATGGCTGTAATTGAGGCAGTACCCTTGCAAAAGTATGCATGCTATTCTTGCCTTCTCTGATGGTTTTCAAAACTGGTAAATTAACTGCATTAACTGGATAAAGGTGCTCAGTTTGCAAGAATTCTTTTATTTCAAAAAATAGATTTCTTTCAAATTCTTTTGCTGGTATATTGGATCATTGCAATGTTTGATATTTCTTGAAAAGCTTAGTGCAATGAACGTATGCAATTATTATATTTGATACTCCTTAAAGCTTTCATTTTATTAAAATAATTTTGAAGACCATGATATAGGACCATGGTAAGAAATGGAAAGCTAGAAAGCCTATTCACGAGTTAATTTCTCCAGATGCTTTTCTGTTCTTGCTCTACAATCAACATTCAGTCTTATGAAATATTGCTTTCAGAAACCTTTTTAACTCCAAAAGCAAGCATGAGACCTAGTCCACATCGGCAGCCAAGGAGACCTTCAGTTAGACCACCACTAATCCCAACTGAGGATGAATCAGAGAAGCAAGAAGAAGGTGGTCTCTTCACCTCGATTGGGAAGCTTGTTGCAGGTGCTGGCTCATCTATAGCGCTAATCTTTGGAGGAATTTTCTCAGGTTATAGAGGAAAGTATCATCAGCACCAAAACCAATATCAGCAGCGGCAACAAAGCCAGGCAAACTCATGGCCGGTGCAAGAAAGCTTTCGAGTCCCAGAAGAAGAGCCACCACCAGTGGAGGCAAGGACGTCCATCCCACGTAAGACCTATGCTTTCATGACGAAGGACCCTGAGAAGCTCCACCAATTACGACAGGGAGGGGCTTATTTTGATAGCTGGGATGGGGAACTCCAGGAACAGAAGAGGCAGCAGCAGCAGTACCTGCATCACCACCGGCAGTACTCTGCAGTCCCAGACTTCATATGAGCAGAGCTGTGTGATGACAAATAAGGATGCCTTTGGAGCGGTTCAGGAGTCCGATGGTAAACACGGGGCAGTGGAATTCGGGGTGTGAATTATGAGAATCCATGTTCTGATCAATATGGCCTGTGTTTAAGGATCAAATATATGCATTACCGCAGGGAGTATTATATTTTCTTTACAAAACATTTACATGATGACCTTTCTCGTGTCATTCGTCTATAGAAATGCGGTGGTAGGCTGGAAGCTCTAGAATCTGTTCAACAAATGAATGGTTGAATGATGAATGAACGAGTGAAAGTTGAGAACTCTATTCTGCTTTTTGTTAGATGAACCACAATCCTCTATACGCCTTCGCTCTCATCACTGCATCACAGCCTTCTTAGTTAGGCTTCGGTTTAAGCTGGTGTGTAAGCAAATAAGCATCCCATCCAGGTACCAGCTTTACAGGGGTCCAGTTATTACATGGTCAAAAGGATAAAATGCAATGGATGTCGGAACCCTGCTTCCATTTTTGACGAGTCATATGAAACATGTTTCAAAGGATAATGGCACATGTGAATGCATTTAAAACTTAATCTAGAGTTGATTATTAGAAAAAATTTAATCTAGAACTGATATTTAGAATAGCATCTATTTTATGGACCAAGTGGCTCTAGCTACAGTAGTCATAGTGTGGGGTCACATGAAGGTTTAAAAGAGTTTCTTGAAACGTGGTGCAGGACATAATCTTAGTTGCATGTCTCCAGGCTCAGGAATGATTAAGGAGCAAACATGTTGGAAACCCAAACGTTCAGTTAATGTGGCTAGGAGCCATCAAAGCTAACAAGGTAAACAGCTCACCAATCAACTAATGAAAAGAGGAACGCTCAGGACAAAAAATATTGAATCTCACTAATACACTGCACTGCTAAAAATCCCAAAAATGAGACTAGCAATATTGTCTTCCATTGATGGGTGGTGAGGTAACCCGCCGAATTGATAGAGAATGGATCTAAAGGATGCGGGTCCACCTCTGAGTGGCTCTATAAAGAACTGAAAGTCTGTATATTTCATGATAGAGGAATAAGGTACATATAGAAGAGAGAGAGAAGAGAGTGGTTAACAGAATAACCAACTGGGATGATCGTATCCTAAGAGCTATACATAGATCTGTTGGCAGGTGCTGGAGTATCGGAGGGATGGATTAAGCGAAGGATTATTCACTGTTCCTGTTACGCCCCCGCAAGACGAGTGTACCATCAGCTACACCGATCTTGGAACTAAGCAGAAGAAACCGCCGGCGAGGAAGGGCCTTGGTGAGCAGGTCAGCAAGCTGATCAAGGGTACTGAGATGAGATACAGTGAGGACTCCCTTGGCGACGAGATCACGAACGAAGTGCAAATCAATGGCAATATGTTTCATGCGGGAATGCATAACAGGATTAAGACTAAGTTGCGTAGCACCAATGTTGTCACAGAAGATCGTTGGTGCAGCAGGGAGTTGAAGACCAAGTTCTGTGAAAAGAGAACGGATCCAGACGACTTCAGAGGATGTAGTAGCCAGAGCCCAGTATTCTGCTTCTATAGAAGAGCGGGCAACGGTCCGTTGCTTCCGTGTGCTCCAGGATATCGGACAATCACCAAGGAAGATGATATAAGCCGTTGTAGAAGTCCGATCATCCTAGTTCCCCGCCCAGTCGGCATCTGAGTATGCACGAAGAGAAAGGCTGGTGCCCTGACGAAAATGAATGCCATGATGAATGGTATGTTTAAGATATCGCAAGACTCGCTTCATTGCTGACCAGTGCTGCATGGTAGGTTTATGCATGAACTGAGCGAGCTTGTTAACAGCAAAGGAAATGTCCGGTCTGGTAAAGCCGAGATATTGAAGAGCTCCAACGATGCGGCGATAGGCAGTGTCGTCCACGGCACCAGAGCCATTATCCAAAGATAGGTGCTCTCTGGTACCAAGAGGAGTGGTGATAGCCTTTGCACCACTCATGTGAGAGCGATCCAGAAGCTCTCGAATATATTTGTGCAGGGAAAGAAACAGACCTTGAGCAGTGGAAAGTACCTCAACGCAAAGAAAGAAATACAATTGGCCTAAATCTTTCAGAGAGAAGCTAGTGCTTAGCTGGTGAACAACATGAGAGATCTCGGCTGGGTTACTCCAGTGATAATGATATCGTCCATGTATACAAGGATGTATATGATGATGGAGTCCTTCGCGATATATAAACAATAAGGAATCTGCCTTTGAATTGAAGATGCCAAGATGAAGTAGACACGAGCGGAGCTCCTGGTACCAGGCACGGGGAGCCTGTTTGAGACCATAGATTGATTTTTGCAACCTGCAGACATGAGATGGGAACGCAGAGTCAAGAAAACCAGGAGGTTGAGCCATATACACTTGCTCGGTGAGTGTCCCATGAAGAAAAGCATTGTTAACATCGAGTTGCCGTAGTTGCCAACCCTTCGAGACCGCAATAGCAAGTACTGTCCGGATGGTAACTGGTTTCACAACAGGGCTAAAGGTTTCGGTGTAGTCAATCCCCGGACGTTGATGAAAGCCCTTGGCAACGAGCCGGGCCTTATACCGAGCGAGTGAACCATCAGGGTGTCGTTTGACCCGAAACACCCATTTGCACCCAACAAGGTTGCTGGAAGCCGGACGAGGTACCAGATCCCAGGTTCCATGGCGAACGAGAGCAGTGAACTCATTGGACATGGCCTGTCGCCAGTGGGAATCTTTGAGCGCTTGTGTAACACAGGTGGGCTTAATGGGTGGAGGAAGAGGATGCTTGGTGACAAGATAAAGCTTCTTGGGTTTAAAGATATGATTGCGAGAACGGGTGATCATCGGATGTATACGTTGAGAAGAATGAGGTGGAGAAGGCGGAGCGGGAACTGAGGCAATAGTCGGGGAGGAGGCAGGTGCAGCCGGAGAAGATAGCAACTCGGGTTGTGCGAGAGAAGTACCTGGAGGAAAAGTGGTGAACGGCGATCCCACAAGAGTTGAGATGTCAGGTGAAGTTGCAACCACTATTGAAACCGGCAATACCCGAAAATCTGCTAAAGCATCCCGTGGAGAGACCGAGAAAGAGGAGCGAGTAGTGGCAAACGGATAAAGAGCCTCATCGAAGATAACATGCCAGGAAATGTATATTTTGGCGGAGTCCAAATCCATGCATTTGTAGGCATTTTGAGATGTAGTGTAGCCAAGAAACAGACAAGGACGAGACTTGGGATCAAGTTTACTGGATGTGTAGGGTTTGAGCCAAGGGTAACATTGACAACCAAAGATCCTGAGTTTTGCCGGATTGGGAGGTCGACCAAAGAGGACTTCAAATGGGCATTTGTTTGCGAGAAGCGGAGTAGGTAGTCGGTTGATGAGGTAAACAACGGTTTGAAAAGCATGAGACCAAAACGACGTTGGAAGAGAGGCTTGGTGGAGAAGAGTAAGCCCCGTTTCAACGATTTGACGATGACGGCGTTCACTCATTCCATTCTGTTGGGGAGTATGGGGTGCAGTGGTATACCAACTGATGCCATGAAGGAGAAGATAGGGTTGGAGTTTAAGAAATTCACCCCCATTATCAGAGTAGAGATTAGCAATAGAATTACCAAACTGTGTTTTTAGCATTGGTTTTAGTTTCTGAAAGATGGACAAAATATCAGATTTGTTAACGAGTGGGAAGAACCAGCAATACTTGCTATAGTGATCAACAATGATTACATAGTAGCGATAGCCATCAATGGAGCTGTGTTTTGTTGGACCCCAAACATCCGTGTAAAGATATTCCAATGGGCGAGTACTCGTCAAAGACGTTCGGTGAAAAGGAAGACGATGACTTTTATTATACTGACATGAAATACATAAGGAGTTCTCTTGGGAGGAAGACATAGTAGGTAAAGAAAAACGACTAAGGACTCTGGAAAGGTCTCTGAAGGAGGGATGGCCCAAGCATTGATGCCAAACGTCAGTGGTGGTTCGTTTGCATACCAGGGAGGTAGCAGAAGTAGTTTTCATGGATGACGGTAGTGGATACATTCCATCCTGACATCTACCTTGAAGAAGCATCGCCCCCGTTCTCCGATCCTTCACAAGAAAGTGAAATGGATGAAATTCCAAGAAGACATCATTGTCTTTAGTGAAGCTATGAACTGAAATCAGGTTTGTGTTAATTGACAGAACACAAAGAGTATTAGAGAGTTTGAAGGAGCGATGAGAGGAAGGAATGGACATAGAGTCGACATGAGTTACACGCAAACCTGAACCATCACCGATGACGACCTCGTCAGTGCCATCATATTCGGAGTGGATGGAAAGGTTGGCAAGATCAGAAGTGACGTTGTAGGACGCCGCCGAATCAACGAGCCATTTCTTGTAAGAAGAGGAGGATGATGGAGATGCACAGTTGGCAAATACGCTAGGCCGCTGCTTCAAACGACAAGTTTTAGCAGAATGACCTGGAATGTTGCAAAGTTGGCAAGTGAGAGAGGTCGTATTAGGACGACAATGAGGCCTGGACTTGCCAGAGTGTGGGCGAGAGGTCTTCTTGTTGGAATACTTGTAGTGGTTGGGCGCTCGGCATAGGGTGTAGTTCGCAGTGGCAACAAGAGTAGCCATGGACGTCTCGAGACGACGGAGATAGCTCTCATGGCCGAGCAACAGATCATGCAGTTCCTCAAAGGTGAAAGGAGTCTCACGAGCATGAATGGGAGCAGCAATATCCCGGTACTCTGGTCCGAGTCCGTTAAGGACATGGAGAGTGATGTCATCTGCCGAGAGAGGCGAATCAATGACGGCTAATTCATCAGCAATGATCTTCACAGTGTGCAGGAAGTCAGTGATAGATCGGGAACCACGTTGTATATGGCTGAGATCCTCTTTGAGTTGCATAACTCGAGTACGAGAACGATTGGCATAGAGCCAGGATAGTTTCAACCAAGCAGCATGAGACGTCTCCGACGTAGCAATCAGTGGGATGACGGCTTCGGAAACGGAAGCCAAGATTGCATGGAGCAGGAGCTTGTCCTGCCGAAACCAGAGAAGATACGCTGGAGAAGGAGACGTAGAGGCGGAGGAAGAGAAGTCTTCCTTCGGCGGACATGGGTTTGTGCCGTCAACGTAACCCGAGGTGAAGTTAGATGACGTAAGCTTCAATGGAAGCTGGGTTGCTGCATTGATCGAGATCAGTTGTGTGGTAATGGTGGTGGGGTTATTACTGATAGCGATCGTAGCGTTGGAGGAGTCGCTGGAGGCCATATAGAAGTGAAAAATGATCACTTTCTTCTCGTTTGAGGAAGAGGTGCTCTGATACCATAAAGAACTGGAAGTTTGTGTTAGCAATATATCAATTAAATAAACAATAAATCTATTAATTCAATTAATGGAAAATTTTAAAGGAAATAATATACATGCATATCATTCGGCATCCAAATAATTCTATTTTAATACAAAATAAATCTATTCTAGCACAAAATAAATCTATGCATTTAATAAGTATATATCATAGAATTTCAAATCCTACCAATCTACTAATATTAAATTAAAAATAAAGGTAGAAGAAAGTAGCCTGATTGAAAGCAGGTCGAAGCGCGTAGACGCTGTCCCAAAGAAGTATTTGCTCCCACGTACGGGTCACCCGGCAATCCTTCTCGGAGATACGACGACCCTACAACCTCTTCTTCGGCACGTCTCGGAAGAAGTCAAAACGAACCCGATCGGACTTGCAGATCCAGCAAAGAACGGAATGAAAAGAACTAAATAAACTTAATAAAAATGTAAAAACAGAATTTGGAAGTGGCTAAGAGGGAGAAGAATTTTTCCAGAATTTTTCTACTGTTTTTCTCAATTTTTTTTTTCGTGTTTCAAAAGAGATGAAATAGGGGGTATATATAGGGGTTTTACGCAGGGGCAAAAAGGTCTTTTTGGCGGACGCGTCCGCGCTCTTCACGCGAACGCTGGCGTGTTCCCATTTAAACCAAAAACGCCCGTTGGGCGTTTCCAATTCAAACGGTATTTCTCAAACGCGCACGCGGCCCGAGACCAGCCGCGTGCGCATTTAATTCCTTCTTTTGTTTCCGAAACCAAACGCGTAACGCCCGCTGGGCGTTACCTTTTTGTTTTCCCTCTCAAACGCGCACGCGGCCAAATTTCGGGCCGCGTGCGCATTTAAATTTTTCCTAACAATCCCCCACAAAAATTTAAATAATTTTAAAATCAAAATAAAATGCTGGATATCTTATATTATGTAATAGGTGTAGGTACCTTTCGGTTTGAACCTTCACTTAGTGACAATTGATTACATCTGTGGAGCCAAGGTGGTCTTAACCTTGAACCTCGGTCCATGGCTCAGATTAAATCAACAGCACACATAATATAGCCCGATCTGGGTTCTAAGCGGGTTGCGCTATTATGGCCATGCGCAGGTATCTATCATGTGCTTTTTAGGGAATCGCCCATTTTCCATAATCGCGGCCTCACGATTGCACATATAGGTGAGTCCTAATAAGGAAGCTAGCAAGGAAGCTCCTGCCTCTTGGGTCTCGGACTCATTAAGAGTTATACAAACGAACTCATCCTACCGCTTGCTTTTATGAGCACTAGCGCCATAGGGATGAGGAAAACATGAAATAGTGCTCCTCTTAGTCACACTCCGGTTTGTTTCTACCCATTGAACCTTTTAAGGTTGGGTTCCCACCGTGGTGATCTATCTTTATGGGCTAAGCCCCATCCCCCTCGACGACTCTAGAACTACTGTTCTAGACAAACCTTTTGTAAGCTGATCAGCCAAATTATTTTCTGATTTTACAAAATTCAAGGCAATAACATTATTTTTCAATTTATATCTCAATGATTTATGACGTACTTTTAAGTGCCTGTTCATTTTTACATTGGCATTTTCTTGGTTGCACTTATCTATTGCAGATTTACAGTCACAATGTAAGGAGACAGGTGGTAAAGGTGACTCATCTACAGGAAGGTCTATAAGTAGATCTCTGAGCCACTCAGCCTCAGTGCTAGTAGTGTCTAAAGCTATCAGTTCAGACTCCATGGTACTCCTAGATATTAAGGTTTGTTTGGTGGATTTCCAAGACACAGCAGCACCTCCTAGGAGAAAGACGTATCCTGTGGTGGATTTAACATCTAAGGTATCGCTGATCCAGTTGGCATCACTATAGCCTTCTAAAACAGCAGGAAACCCACTAAAGTGCAAACTATAGGACTTGGTACTCTTAAGATACCTAAGAATTCTCTCTAATGCTGTCCAATGATCTCTATTTGGATTAACAGTATATCTACTAAGTCTATTTACAGCATATGCTATGTCTGGCCTAGTGTAGTTTGTTAGGAATCCTAGTGAGCCTATGATTTGAGCATATAGGCTTTGAAGGATAGGAGTTCCTAAGTTCTTCTTAAGATGTGTAGAGGGATCAAAGGGAGTAGAGACAGGCTGACAATCCGAATAATTAAATTTATTGAGTATCTTGTCAACATAATGACTTTGGGATAACTTAATTCCATTTGCACTTCTAATTATTTTGGTATTTAAAATTAAGTCAGCTTGTCCCAAGTCTTTCATATCAAACTTATGACTTAAAAATTGTTTTACTTCATCAATTATCTGAAGATCTGTCCCAAAGATCAGTATATCATCTACATAAAGGCACAAGATCACAAATTTGTGTCCAACTCTCTTATGATATACACATTCGTCTGTGCTATTGATTTCAAATCCAAATGTCATTATGGTTTCATCAAATTTCAAGTGCCATTGCTTGGGTGCTTGTTTAAGACCATAAAGAGATCTGACTAGTCTGTAAACTTTATTTTCTTGGCCTGGGGTTTTAAATCCCTCTGGTTGGTCCATATAAATTTCTTCATTTAAGTCTCCATTTAGAAAAGCTGTCTTAACATCCATCTGATGAATCACTAATCTATGAATGGAGGCTAATGCTATAAGGACCCTGATAGTAGTTATCCTAGCTACAGGTGCATAAACATCAAAGAAATCTACCCCAGGTCTCTGAGTAAAGCCCTTGGCAACTAATCTAGCCTTAAATTTATCTACAGAGCCATCAGGCCTAAGTTTCTTCTTAAAGATCCATTTGCATCCTATTGTTTTACAACCAGGAGGAAGATCAGTCAATTCCCAAGTATGGTTTTGGATAATTGATTGCATCTCATTGTCCACAGCTTCTCTCCAAAAAGGTGAATCCAAAGACTTCATTGCGTCCTCAAAGGTAGTTGGAGAGTCTTCTATTAGGAAGGTATAAAAATCATCTCCAAATGTTTTCTCTATCCTGGATCTTTTACTCCTCCTAGGTTCTGCTTCTACTTCTATTTCTCTTGTCCTTATTCTACTAGAGCTACTAGCTATACCGCTATCTACTCTAGTCTTAAGTGGAAAGGTGTCTTCAAAATATGTTGCATCTCTGGCTTCTATGATAGTGTTGTTACTAATATCATTTATTTCTGAACTTATTACCAGAAATCTATTAGCATTACTATTGGCTGCATAACCTATGAATATGGCATCCACTGTTTTAGGGCCTATTTTCTTTCTCTTAAAATCAGGTATTTTCACTTTTGCCAAGCACCCCCACACTTTTAAATAGCTAAGATTAGGTTTTTTATGTTTCCAAACTTCATATGGGGTTAGATCATTATTTTTAGAGGGAATCCTATTAAGGATATAACAGGCTGAAACAAGAGCTTCCCCCCACAAATTTTCTGGCACTCCTGAGCTTATAAGCATGGAGTTCACCATATCCATTAAAGTCCTATTCTTCCTTTCTGCTACTCCATTTGATTGGGGAGAATAGGGTGCAGTCACTTCATGAATGATTCCATGATCTTCACAGAATTGAGTTATGTCATTTGATGTATATTCACCTCCCCGATCTGATCTAAGGATTTTAATTTTCTTTTCCTGTTGGTTCTCAGCTTCAATCTTAAAAATTTTGAATTTGCTGAGCACCTCATCCTTGGTTTTAATTAGGTAGATGTAACAGAACTTCGATAGATCATCTATAAATGTTACAAAGTATCTGTTACCTCCCCTAGAAGTTCTACCAGAGTCACAAACATCACTATGAATCAACTCTAATAGATCAGAATCCCTATTAACAGATTTAAAAGGTTTCCTAGGGAGTTTGGCTTCTACACAAGTTTGACATTTCTCATGGTTCTTGAGATCACTTTTTGGTATTAGATTTAGGTTCATAAGTTGCTTAATTGAATTATAATTTATATGACCTAATCTACCATGCCAAATAGAAGGAGACTCTATATTCATAATCAAAGGATTTTCATTTATTGAAGGAGCTATTACATTCAATTTGAACAATCCTTCACTAAGGAATCCTTTTCCAATAAACATAACACCATGAGAAATTACAACCTTATTGGACTCAAAGACAAGACGAAAGCCTTGCTGGACAAGCAAGGAACCACTAATGAGGTTTCTTCTGACAACTGGAACATGTTGGACTCCGTGCAGTGACAGGACTTTTCCAGATGTAAGCTTTAAGTCCACACGTCCTACTCCTAACACACGTGCCTCTGAGCTGTTTGCCATGATCACAGCTCCTCCACTTGAGATCTGGTAAGAAGAAAACCAGGAACGATCCGAACAAATATGAATACCAGCTCCGGTATCAATCCACCAATCTAGTGCTTGTAAAGTCATGTTAACTTCAGGAGTGAAGAAAACAGACCTGAAAGCTGTCTCAGAGGAGCCAGCGCCGGAAGTCACCATGTTGACTTGAGCACTGGATGTGTGTGGACCCTTCTTCTTAGATTGAAGAGGTGCAGTCTTCTTATAGAAGCACTGTGGAGACAAATGGTTGGTCCGACCACACACATAACAGAAACGAGCACCACCTTCCTCTTTCTTCTTCTTCTGCTCCTGGGATTGAATAGGCTTCCCATTATAGTGGTGGTTAGGGTTTCTAGGGTTGTAGGGTTTCTTCTTGAAATTCTTACGGAATGGTCGGTTTTGATTTTTCTTAGGAGGGGCCTCTACATTATATGCATTATTCTTGGGTCCAGTAGAGGTATTATTTCTGAGCCTATGCTGCTCTTCAATCCTAATGGAGTTTAAGACTTGGGTTAGGGTGAGAACTCCTTGGGTATGGCTCAGGGTCTTAGCAAAATCAGACCAGGAAGTAGGTAGTTTATCTATCAGACAGGCTACCTGGAATGATTCATCCAAATTGGTTCCATTAGCCCTAAGCTGGTGGATCAGGGTTTCAAATTCATGAATTTGGTCATTCATAGGCTTTGAGTCTACCATCCTAAACTTATTGAAGTCGGAGGCCTTGAACCTCTTTACCCCAGCATCATCAAGACCATATTTGCTATCTAGGGTGTCCCATAGTTCTTTGGCACTCTTGGCTGTGTAATAGATATCATACAGCCTCTCAGAAAGAGCACCTAGGATTCTATGGATACAATGATAATCTATCTCATCAGGTGTCCTAGAGGGTGTGCTAGTGGAGGCAGAATGTTCAGTGTTGGAAGAGGTAGTTGGGTTGGACCCGTTATCAACTTCGATCGTACTTTCACCTATGGCTGAGATTAACCCTAATGTGGTGAGCCAGAACCGCATTTGGTTCTGCCACCTCCTAAAGTTATGGCCATCAAATTTTTCAGGTTTGGCACTAAGATGGTCACTAGTATTTGAGGCCATAGGATCAGGGTTACAGAATAGTAACAGAAACCTGATTGAAATAAAAAAAAATCTATGTCAAAAGATTGCAGTAATATTTATATTGAACTTTGGATGTCTAATTGATATATCCAAAAAACTAATAGCCAGATCAGCTCCAGATCGGTGGTGGAGCACTAGGCTCACTTAAGTACCAGCCTTTCTTAGGCACGTATGCCTTTTTGACAAGCTTTTCTTAGACACTATTAGTTAGTGGATATAATCACTAGAAATCACACAAATTCAATATTTAAAATAACCTAAATGCAAATTTAAATTAGATATTGTGGATTAACTAATTTCAAAATTTTTCGTTTGAATTTTCCGAATTAGCAATGATTGATTACTAATTTAGTAGTAGCAAATCAATTATTTTAATTGAGATCTAAAATATCAATTTAATGAATTATATGTTAGATTTGAATTATTGCCTTATTGAAATAATTGATTACTAATTTTATGGCAAATCAATTATTGTAATTAAGATCTAAAATGTCAATTCAGCGAATTAAAATATTTATTCCTTTATTAGAATAATTTATTGAGATCTAATAAGTCAATTCAATAGATTAACTATTATGTATCAACCAATTTCCGAATTTTCCGTTTGAATGGGATCTGGAAATTACTCCTTGAGAAGTCCAAATGGAGGTATAATAAACCTCTTGGAGGTTAACCAAATTATTAACTCTTTAGAATAATTTATTATTGATGATGTGCTAGCAAAAACAATTATTGCAATTAAAATCTAATATGCCACAATTGTAATAAAGAATTTAATTAATTATATATTACTAACAAAAATAAATACTTCTTTGGATTGTTAGCAATATATCAATTAAATAAACAATAAATCTATTAATTCAATTAATGGAAAATTTTAAAGGAAATAATATACATGCATATCATTCGGCATCCAAATAATTCTATTTTAATACAAAATAAATCTATTCTAGCACAAAATAAATCTATGCATTTAATAAGTCTATATCATAGAATTTCAAATCCTACCAATCTACTAATATTAAATTAAAAATAAAGGTAGAAGAAAGTAGCCTGATTGAAAGCAGGTCGAAGCGCGTAGACGCTGTCCCAAAGAAGTATTTGCCCCCACGTACGGGTCACCCGGCAATCCTTCTCGGAGATACGACGACCCTACAACCTCTTCTTCGGCACGTCTCGGAAGAAGTCAAAACGAACCCGATCGGACTTGCAGATCCAGCAAAGAACGGAATGAAAAGAACTAAATAAACTTAATAAAAATGTAAAAACAGAATTTGGAAGTGGCTAAGAGGGAGAAGAATTTTTCCAGAATTTTTCTACTGTTTTTCTCAATTTTTTTTTTCGTGTTTCAAAAGAGATGAAATAGGGGGTATATATAGGGGTTTTACGCAGGGGCAAAAAGGTCTTTTTGGCGGACGCGTCCGCGCTCTTCACGCGAACGCTGGCGTGTTCCCATTTAAACCAAAAACGCCCGTTGGGCGTTTCCAATTCAAACGGTATTTCTCAAACGCGCACGCGGCCCGGGACCAGCCGCGTGCGCATTTAATTCCTTCTTTTGTTTCCGAAACCAAACGCGTAACGCCCGCTGGGCGTTACCTTTTTGTTTTCCCTCTCAAACGCGCACGCGGCCAAATTTCGGGCCGCGTGCGCATTTAAATTTTTCCTAACAGTTTGTATATTTCATGATAGAGGAATAAGGTACATATAGAAGAGAGAGAGGAGAGAGTGGTTAATAGAAAAACCAACTAGGATGATCGTATCCTAAGAGCTATACATAGATCTGTTAGCAGGTGCTATAGTATCGGAGGAATGGGTTAAGCGAAGGATTATTCGCTGTTCCTGTTACTCTATTCATCTAGAAGGTGGTCTGTGACTGTCTGTTAACTAGGAGTATACTGGCTAGGAGGAGGGTTAGGGTCCCTCTGGTGTGTGTGGATTGTCTTGAGTCGGTGGAGTCCGTTGGTCATGCATTGCTTGTATGCCCACGAGTCACATAGATCTAGAGGAGGGCTCTGTTCCTCATACCGAGGTCCTTTGAGACAGTAGAAGATCTCCTTCGCCACATGAGGGCTACCATGCGGTCGCCGAACATTGCCATATAGGGCGGTATCACCTGTGCCTATTTGGCCAATCACATCTGGCTAGATAGGAATGATAGGATCTTCGAGAATCAAAGGGTACCCCTAAGGACCATTGTGGACAGGGCACACTATCAGATTGTAGAGGTCACTGAGGCTACTATGGCTGCTTCATATGGGATGGTTAGGAAAATTTGGAACCCCCTCTTTGTTGCTACAACGCCTAGATTTGTCCTTGTTTCTTAGAAGCCTCCACCCTCTGGCCATCTCAAGGTAAATTTCGATGGGAGCCTACCAATTGGTAGCGATAGAGTTGGAGCAGCATTTGTGATCAGGAAGGACGCTCTTTCGAGGCATCAGCTATTTGGGCTAATCTCAAGGCAACGTGGAAGGAAATTTCCTACACGAGACAGGTGTTAGAAGCTGGACGCATCATCCTTGAGACAGACTCAACCGTGGTAATTGAGTGGATACCAAAGGAGAGGAGGGGATCAGAACACCCACCTCTAGGCAATATCCAATGGCTTGTGAGGAAATATGAGGCCTTCCAAATCGTGCATGTGCACTGGGAGGCATTCCAGACCGTGCATGTATACCGAGAGATGAATAAAATTGCTGACTAGATTGCCTCCTATACAACACATCACTCCAAAGAGTTTTTTTTGGACTTGACAAACTACTATTTCTTCTCTTCTAAACTGTCTTTCTTTTGATAATGCTGGCTGTGCTCATACAAAATTAATGTGAGCAGACGATGTACCAAAAAAAAAATTTAGCTCAGCACCACGACAGTGGTATAGCCTTTCATGCCTCCAACATTCCGATTGATTATCCAACTCTTTAATTGGGAGGTCTGTCAGCAAAGCGTCATTTTACACCCCCAGCAAATTGCTTACTGTTTAGTAGTCAATTTTATCAAGCTAACAAGAGCAGAGAGGCTACCAAAAACATGGACATGGAAGCAACTCATCCATCTGGCAGTATGCATTTACACGGAGTTTCTTGGAAGAGGAAAAGAAATACATCTCAATGTATCATTAACTCTATTAACAAAAAAGTCACAAACGAAAATTGCTACAACTCGTAACGAAGTGGTTCCTTGCTGAGGCATGGCATGACAAGAGAACGGACATCTTGTACTCCCCATTTTCAAAAAAAAAAAAAAATAGAAATATATTTCTATAAGGAATGGAATGGTCTACCAGGTCGGAGTACACTGCTGTTTCTGCTCTACTGTTGCCTGAATCAGCTCACCAAAATGAGAAAAGCACAAGGAGATGTGCACCCAGCAAGAATACATAGAATATTAGCTGTCATTCAAGCCATTCGCTGCCTAGTATCTATACACTGATGAACTGCTTTGCGGTGGCGGAGGCGGCAACCTATTTGGTGTCCGACGGCTACCAGAATTCGGACCTGCACTGGCATCACCATTCTGTGCAGGGTCACTGTACCGACGGCTGTGGCCGTTGCTGCTAGATCTGCTGCTAGATCGGTCAAAGGAGCGGTCCACAGGTCCATTTGCTGCAGCATCAAATGCTGATCTCCAATCATCACCCGAAGTATTGGCCCTTGGGCTGCTTTCTGCGGGACATTAAAATCAGAACACATCATATTTCCAGACTAAATTGGGCACTCCAAACAGAAATTAATCGGCTTTACAGTTCTCTTTCGGAGCATGCATCATGCATATATTTTCCCAGGTAAAACACAAGTCACACCATTATCCAGAAAAAAAGATGCAAGGGGTGGAATCCTAGCATAGATAAGGGCCTATACATGTCATGCATATATACCTCCATCCCCATGCAGTCCGTGCTAAAAAGGTAAAAAAAAACTAATGGAACTGCACAGGTTAGAGGTGATGTCTGGAACACAGCCAGCTTAGTTAGAAACACAAACATAAAGCTTGCCTCTTGTCCAGAAACATGGAGCAAAATAAGATTTGTTTTATGAACTTCTATTGTGCAGTTTATGAAAGTGAAACTTTTGACGCTTGAGATAATTATGGAATATTGGAGAATAATTATTCATATTTCATGCGAAACAATATCATCTGTGTTAGAAAGCAGCGATATTAAATGCACCAAAAGAAAATGTATAAGAGAATGAGAAAAATCTAATCTGGTCTGCTACAGGGAGCTACAAAGTGTTGAATAAATACATCATAAACTCTGGATTGACCTATCCCTGAGACAATGTCAAAGTCAGTAAACTAGATTTCCATTCTTTTGATTATATGTGTTTTTTTTCAGATAAAGAAATTTATCAAACCAGAATAGCTACATAACGAACTCCCACTCTAATTTAAGAAAATATGTCAATTCCGGATCATTCATATGAAACAACAACAATACAAAAATATGCAGATATTACTGTATGACACGACTAACAGTAAGAATCTGCAAGTCAAAGTATTGCAGTTTATCAAACAAAATCAAAATATCATTAATTTACATTAAATTGTGAGACAGGTGTCCATTTGTTTGGTTTTAGCTTGGCTTCACAACAACAATTTCTGCTCTTCAGAAGTTGTATTCAATTGGACAGACTGGGATTTTTTTCTTCGTTTTTTATGGGACAGTATTTTTAATAAGAAAACATGGCTTGTATTTATCATAGCATATGAGATGTGAATATAACTGTTACCGCAAGGAGTGTAAAGAAGAAAGCTGAAAGGTTATGAAAGTTAATTGGATAAACTTCTATCTGAAGTTCTTAGCATGAGTCATCTAACATCCATATTATGCCAAACCAACTTGGCGCTGTTACATGTCAATTCACAAATCACCACCAGGTGATCGAAATAGGAACTGCCTAAAACCAATGATGTACTAGTAATACTCCTCTTGATACTAAACTTAATTTTGTTGTCACAAGATTTAATGGCTTAGTTTTATGCTACCAAACAGTCAAATGTGTATACAAGCATCAGCTATCATTGCTTTTTCTCCAAGAAAAAGCTTATACTCCAGATAAGAATGATGAATCTATGGATCACATCAACATAAGTGTTATAGAAGTCACAAAATTCTTACCTGCACCAGTCCCATTACTGGACCAGTTAGCAGCAGCTGCTCGATTATCATGGATGCTTAACTGACGAGTAAGTTTAGAAAGAAGTGAAGACTGCCTTTGAAATTTTTCTCGTCTATGCTTGACATTTTGATCCTCCTGGAGCAGTTCTTCAATCCTTGCTGTGCTTTGAGCACTAGACAAGCAAACAAAAACAAGGTTTTGATTACAGTTTATAAAATTGATAAAACTCACCACAGTGATGGAAAGGCATAAACTAGATGCAAACAATGCAATCTTGTCATCCTTTTTAGTGTGAAAGAAACAGCATAAAAGGTATCACCATCTTTCACATCATGATATCAATTTTCTACCTCAAACAAAATAATAGTTCAAATATGTTATCTTCAAGTTTTTACATATACTCAGTAAATCATCACCATCAGCCATAATGCCTCTCATTGCAAAGAACTGTATTAATCACGCAATCTGTATCATTTAGCTAAGATGAATAAGGTACAACTGAAAGGTCCATAAGTTTACTCATACGAAGTAACATCCGTAATAACTTGCACACATCAAAATCACATGTAATCAATGATTTAATTATTTAGAACATAATGTTTTAAATACAAGGAACATACAAACAACAATTAAGGAAGACTCTCTATATATATTTGGGCAGATAATATCCAGAATGATATAAGAGGAATTGGGTTCTTCAATAACTACTGTAATTTGAGATTCCAAGACCATGGCAATAAACAGTGCCTGACAATTAGTCACAAATCTTTGGTGGATGATTTCTATCTTTAAAACTAAGAAGGACAGGCAAACAATGCTGTAATTTCTTTACTATTAAATGCGATATGGTTATTATGACAGCTAAGATTCTCATAACAAAATTGAAAACAAAGGAATGCATGTATTCTTCTAGTGTGCAATTATTTCTATGACACGGCAAGAGTTCTGATAACATTCAAACTGGTTGAAAAAATCATAAATGTCAATCATGATAAAATTTTAGCTTTTTCAAGCAAGGTATCATCAAAGTTTAGTATAAGTTAGAAAGGGCATAACAATGTGAAAGAATATAGACTAGAGTAAGGGTTTAAACTACCAGCATTGGCACACATACTGGTACTATGTGGAACAATACAGGCACACAGGATGCTTCCCTGTGCAAACACAGCAAAAATGAGGGTACTAGATGTGTCGGTATAGTACCACACAGGGGCTGTACCTATACCTGTATCTTAACAGTACAATCAGGAACGGATGGTACAGACCGATACATATCGGCACACTACAATCCTAGCTATATTATGAAATCGTGTAAACTTCATCCAGCCTCGCCTACAGTGAGCTCAAGGGAAGCCAGGAAGTACCGCAAGTACATAAACAGTGCAAAGTAATATACACATTTAAACACAGCTTATACACATGCCTCCAAACTCACCCACCCAGGATATACATGTGCAAGGTGATCATCAGACCCCAAACCAACAGTCAGGACTGCCCTATAAAAGGTAACATTTGGGGTGGGCTGGTGAGAACAACAGATTCCATTGAATACTTCGAGGATGCAATAACAAAATTGTATTTTCATGAATTCTCATATCTATACATGTATGTGTGTGTGTGTGTGTATATATATATATAGGTAGAGTTATAAATCAGTCAAGGTGCCAAAAAGAGTTCTCGCACCTGACCAAATTCAAAGATGGGGTTTGCAAAATGAACTTCTAAAACACTGGATGCAATCCACATCATACATGGTTTAAAATGCCTATAAGCAAAAAATCATAGGTTCTGGACGACCCTTGCCTATTCACTAAATCATCCCAAAAGCAGAATATTGTATCGTGCAATTAGAATTAGAACTATTGAGCTGACATGATGCAAAGGAAAAAGTTCTCCAAAATGACCGTTTCTTTTTTTAATTTACAGGCATTTATAGATCACATCTTATGGTGTAGGTCCCATTTTGCAACCCCATCTTTGAATTTGGTAGGCTCTAAAATTCTATTTTCTTTTCCCACCCTGATAACATTACTGTACCCTTAAATTTATTCGTCTAAAAAAAGGACATGCAACCAACCTTACAGAACTATATAGCTGATTCAGCATGTCTTCCTTTGCTTTCTCCACTTGACAAAGCACAACTGCCTGAACAGTCAGAAGTAGAACTCAGAATTCACAATATGCCAATTAGGTGGATAAGGCCCAGCAAATTATAATTCAGACTTACCTTTGGAACATTTGCAGCAAGACTGTTTAAAACAGCCTCCACATAACCACGAACTTCTTGAGACATCCATCTAAGTTCTTCCTCTGGATCAGCAGGCCTTCTAGACATCGTCTCCTGGAGAATAATCAAGTTAGTTATCGTACTAAAATTTGGCAGATCTACTATGTAAAAGCACAATGAAATGTTGATAAGTTTTCAGCACATCTTTGGTGTCTCATCAGCACCAACTGAAGGTGGTCCAGAATGCCTAGACAAAAATGTGCACATGCATGCATGTCTCTGTTTGTGAGCCGTGCATGGGTGTGCACGCATGCATGTTTACTTGTAGTCACAAGGAGTAGAAACCCCAGAAAAACGAAAGTAACTAGAATCAAGAGAAGCAAAAAGTGTGTTTTTTTTGTGCATGTGCATGTGCACGCATGTGGGAGAGAGAGGCACGATGGTTGATAGATCACTATTCATGTTTTAAAAAAAAAGGTCTATCATTAAAAAATAGAAAAAGAACAACCATAATTTGAAAACTGCGCAAGTTCTCTCAGAGACTTGGAAGACTACAATTATCAATTTATGTAGCAGCACAGGGAGCATCACTTCCAGATAATTGCAATCACATTAAATATACCCCTGGAAAATGAAAAGGTTGGGGCTGTTTAACTTGAACTGTAAGAACCAACTTCTTCATGCTAACTCAATAAACCCAGATTTTTTCAGGAAAACGATGAAACCTAGGAATGTTTAGGGTATGGGAATTAGTTCCAAGCTTTGTTCAAGATGATGGTATTCACAAAGTTTGGACTTACTAGAGAGCCATCTGAAAGGCTTTGTCTCATGGAGGGATTAGCTTCAGAACCAGGCATGCCCTTGGGTGGTGATCCCTTTGAAGGTTGGACGATATTCCGTATCTTGTTTACCCACTCAACTTTGTCAGCCATGTTCTCAGCCTTTAACACAACAGCACTGTGTGCTGCAAGCTCAACAATTGTTTTCAATTAAATGTTTAACCAGATAAAGAGGAGGAGAGACAACAAGGAGAAACAATTAGCCTTGCAGTAATGTATGCATGCAGAAGTTACCTTTTAAAACAGTCTTGTATGGAACCTTGCTAGTTATCTTGAACACAAGACTTGGGCCTTTACCAGAATCTGGTCCATTTACTTTTTTTGAGTCCTTGGAACTTTTAGGAGGTTCTTCCTCATCTGCGACCTCTTCAATATTGCATTCCTGCAGAACTAATAAACTAATTAAGAAAACAATTGGAGGACACCAACCAGTTTGGTGTAAGTTGTGGAATAGTAAACTAAAGAAAATAGCATGCTTTTAGATTCTAAAGCTAATGTTACATGCTTCCTGTCAATCAAGAATAAGAGGGCATATGTAGATTTATAAGCAACAATCTTCTCAGAAAAATGGAAACTGATGCAAAAATTGCAAACTACCTTACAACTTTACTATGTTTCAGAGACAACTGAGTTTCTTGCAAAGGTACCCAATCACAATTAATATGCATTAAATCTTCTTATTCTTCAGAAAGATCATAAATAAAAGAATAAATTGATAACAAGAGAGAGAGAATAGCATGAACGATAAAAGAATTGGGCTATAGGTTTGACAACTTGGTTTCAGATCTGATTTCCGTTGAGCCACAAGAGTTTTTAGTTGCATTAGTTTTTGTTCAAACTTTGAAATTCTGGATATAAAACAATAACAAAACCAAAAAAATAATAATCATAAAAAAAACAAAAAACAAAAGGATACATTAATAGATAACATATAGTTTCAGCATCTGATATCTTTTTAAAATTGTCCAAATGAATTAAAAGATTAAAACTTCAAAAAATCAAGAAAATACAAAAATAAAAATTACCATACAACTTTTGAAAGTGATTAGATACATTTGCAAATTTGATATGGTAGTTGGCAAAATTTTTATACACCAAATATATGCATCATGCGAAGTACATGAAATGTGAGCAAAAGCTAACAGCCTTGTCCATACCATGGCCTGCCGTCCCGCCCCATACTGGGCGCCCGATATAGGGCGCACTGTACCATACAAAAAGAAAACCAGTAGAAAATTTACCTTCAAGATGGTACAATCTTTGTACCGCCCATACAAAGGCGTACCATCTCGTACCAGTGTACCAAGACGGACTGAGATGCGTATTAGTCCATACCGAGATAAAAATTAAAAAAATGGTTAGTTATTTCGGTACAAACGTATACCATACAGTACCGTACCATACCATACCGAGCTGATAAGGTACCGATACGGTACCCTGTATCGAGATTGCAAACCTTGGTCCATACAACACGTGCGCTATCAAATCTACTCAAGCATGCTTAGTTTGAGTCCAATTTTGTCAAGATGCTTCATAGCAAGGTCGGCAGAACCGTTCTGAACCGTCCGGTTCGGAGTGCCCCGAGCTGTACCGACCGCAGACCAAGCCGGTTTCGGCGACAAAAACGAGACCGACGCCAAAGGAGGAGAAGATGAAGGAAAAAAAGAGTGGGGGAGGGAGAGAGAGGAAGAAAGAGGAAGGTCAAGGCCAGCTGATGGAGGCTGGGGAGTCACTGCGCAAAGAAGGGAGCCGCAGAAGAGGGGCTCGCTTCGGTCCCCTTGTTCCGTTCGAAACAGAGGCCGGAGGGGCCCTTGATAAAGTCGAAACAGAGGCCAAGCCCTTCTTCTGCAGCTCTCCGGCCTCCGCCTCCTCCATGCGGCGACTCTCCGTTCCCATGCTTGCTCTCCGCCGGCCTCCCCCTTCTCTCTATTTTTCTCTCGTTATTCCTCTCTCCCGCCTCTTCTACTGTGTCGGTACAGGCCTGGCACAGCATAGCACGGCGTGGGCCCGTATCGACTCGGCCAGCAACCGGTATCGGTTCCGCAGACCCTGCTTTGTAGAATATCGACTCATCAGCGATGAGCAAGTTCAATCTTTTAAAAAAATTAAGAAGAAATAGCTTAAAATAAGACCTTTGACCTTTACATAAGTCATTGTCAGTTCAAAAACTAGTTGATTTCAACTTAAGCAGCCAAAACAGGTCAAAATCAAACTAGAAGCAGTTAGTTCAGGCAAAACTCTGGGCAACTTCAGATCCAGACAAACATTTTAGTTTCAACTGAAATTTCAATTCCTTGGGATTGGAGCTTCTTTTTGTGCCAAAATTGTAAAGTGGATCCCTAAAAAATGAAGAACTGAGCAATCCATCAGAAGAATGATAGGAACAGAAACCTCATCAGCCAACCTACAGAACAAAGCACAAAACCTCCATGCCCACCAAAGGATTCAATTCCCAACTTAAATACTTTCAACTACATTCAGATATAGAAAGTACATTTCAGATTCCTGCATCAACTCCCATATTAGTACGTTTAGCTACAAAAACAGCATTTTTAATTTTCACACACAAAAATCTAATGCCTATTCCCCAATCTCTGGTCAAGAAAAAGGAAAGAGAGAATAATGACAGTGTCATGGTCGAAATTGTAGCAATATCCAGGCTAAAAAAATCACATAAGATGCAAATAAGCAATATATTGGATACATGAACACTCTATAATAGTCCCAAACTATCTCCTGACCCTGTGCGCATGTGTGCATCTATGAAAATTATATGCTATCAATTTTTCAGCCACCAAGGTTGCAATCCTGGTCCAACTCCTTCCCCCTATCAAATTGGCATGCAAAGAACTTCCCTCAAACAATGAACCACGTGAACACCTCAATCATCTACAAAATCAGGAGTTAACAGAATAATTACACCGTCCAAGAAGAAGCAATTGGATGTAAAATGTTCTGTTTAGTTTACCACCTTCAAAAAATCAACATTTACTTCAAAAAGCTTGGATTAGGTGAGAAAGTCATAAGAAATATATCAGCAAGGACTTTAAAACGTTTAATGCAAGATTCACATAATGTAAATCTAAATATTTATAGAATTAACGGCAAGGATGCCACTGGTTATAGTGACAAGGTTAAGGCTGCATTTTGCAATATTATTTGCAAATCCTTCATATAAGCAAGAAAACACTATGACAAGGTTTTCATAATGAATAACCTACAGGGATGGATCCTAGGAGTGGCTTAACCCACAAATTTCCTCACTCATGGTCTATTTTAAGCCAGTGTGTAGTGGACCCTCTTTCTCATCCGCGAAGTGTCACACAAGCAGGGGCTCTCCTTCTCGAGTTGGACCCTAAGTAAAACCCATCAAGCAGCCAGCTCAGCACAATCGGACCCACAAGCCCCTTTTTGTGTAAAATGTGTCTAGTATGAGACCATGCCCAAAGCAAAAAAATTGCAGGATTCAAAATCTTGATATATGTCAATAGAAGCAGAGAATGCCTTTCCAAGTCTCCTCTCTCTACCCCCTCTATATCTTTCCCCCTCCTCTGATATCTGTATTTCCCTCCCATAACCTGAGCCAGCTAATCCCAGGTGTTGGTCAGCATTCTATAGAGATGAAGTAGTGTTCTGACAAAAAAAAAAAAAGAGAGAAGAAGCAATGGTTGTGACTCTCTCTCTCTCTCTCTCTCTTTGTGTGTTTGTCAGTGTGCATTTATGTGAACAATTAGTTTGATCTAAGTGAAATTTCGAAATAGCTCATACGTCCAATCCTTAGTGTCTTTTATTTCAACATAAATTTATTCTGAAAGTACCAGCTCAAGATCTATAAATTTCAGATGCTTTTAAATTCATGATCTA
Source organism: Phoenix dactylifera (assembly GCF_009389715.1). Taxonomy (NCBI): domain Eukaryota; kingdom Viridiplantae; phylum Streptophyta; class Magnoliopsida; order Arecales; family Arecaceae; genus Phoenix; species Phoenix dactylifera. Next base: position 12,114,937 of record NC_052392.1, on the reverse strand, counting down.
AATAAATATCTTGGATAACAATCCCAAAATGAGCGTAGCAAAAAAAGAAAGGTCTCTTTACTATTCAAAGCCAATATTTACCAAGCCTGAATCAATGTGAATCATTAAAGATACAGAGGCTTATGCTGAATTTTCAATTCCAATTAATCTAATGATGAAGATTTAAGATGAGAAGAAAAAAGAATACAAAGCATGCTTTATGGGCCTAGGGCTACAAAATTACTAGTGAATAGTTACTTGACTAAAAGACAGTTATTTTTAATAGACTAGAAAACCTGGTTATTTTTAATAATATGTCTTGTTATAGTTTCTTTTCTTTTTTTATTATTTGTGACAGACAGAAAATTTTGGGGTAATTGGACCAATTCCTTCTTAGCTTTCTTTGCTCAATTAGAGATTCCTTAAATCTCCCATTGATTAAATTTCCTTTGAATGGACTGAGCTGGGTATCAAGGTAGGTACTTGTTTACTTTATTTTCTTCATTCATTCCAATATTCCAGTGTTATCGTTCACTTATATAATTGTTATTTATAATTTGTCAGTGTTTTGATTCATGATTCGTAGAACATGCTATTTTCCCAACTTGTTAGTCATTTTGAATTCAAATCTTATGAAAAAAAATAATGCAATAGGTGTGCCTAACACATCTTGTAGTTAAAAAATAATATCCAAGAGAAAATGTTGATCAATACATTTTTTAGTTAAACTTTTAAAGTTTTCATACATTAGTTCACTTGTGATAAAACAACAAAGTTATGATTAAGATTTAACGATTTTTATTAATTAACAATGCTGGCCCCCATTAATGAAATTCCTGGCCCCACCCCTGATAACCTAAGAGCCCCTCCTCCGCTCCTCCGTGCGGCTCCCCGGCCCTCCGCCGGCCTCCACGGGATGTCCACCACCCGTCTCTCTCCCTCCCTCTCTCCCCCTTCTCTCTCTCTTTCTCTCCAGTTCTTCCTCTCCCCCGCCTCCTCTAGTGTGTCGGTATGGGCCCGGCATGAAATGACATAGGGGCATACCGACCCGTGCCGCCGGGCAACTAGTCCAGGCCCCAGTTCCGGCATAGCAATCCTTGGTGCAACTGCATTGTGAGCCTGCTAAGCATTTAGGAGCCATATATAGACCACTTATATAGGCATGTGCAAGTGAAGCAAGTTCAAGCCTTCCTGGTGGACCTAACAAGGGTATTAATAATATCAATATATTGAGTGTAATATAATTATTACTTTAAGTTATTAGATACTGAGCAATAAGCACTGATTGTTAGTTATTATCCTCCAATACAAAAAAAAATTACTAACATGATTGTTGTGACTCTCATATTAATATATTATATTTATTTTTAAATAGTTTAAAAATAGTGATTGTATAAGCATCCATATATGCGGTCTACATATCACATATGCACTATGCAATCTCTTGGCCAGCCGCATATTGAACATCACAGCTGCCTTTTAAACAACATTATCTGGGGCAGTCAGGAGGCTGAATATGTGCGTGCAGCCGCATAAAGTCATTTTTAGGATAATGTATCCAATTATTATTAATATTGAATATATTAGCCCTTAGCAACAGGGAAGCAAATGGGCCAGCCTGTGGTCCAAATTCATATTATTTGGACCAAAATGTCAGGACAGCCTTGTTAAAAATTTTGAAAATCCTCACCCATGCTCAGCCCATTTGCACCAACAACAAACATAACTCACATTGATTAGATCTGTGAATTGAATAGCAAGTGGTAGCTGTAAAGTTTAAGACTTCTTGACAATTCCGCCTACCTACTTCTCAAAAAGCACCTCTGACTAATGAGAAATCCCTCGCTTGCAATACTTTTAGAATTTCAGTTCCTACTGAAGTAAACATGAGTCTAGAATATGCATATAATAATCTGTTACTCATTTGCAATCTACCTTTTTCAGTAAAAAAGTTGAGCGGACATCTAGCTAAAACTTAATTCAGTAAGTCCTGAAAAATAACTGGAAATTTGTGTGCCAAACCAAATGGTAACAGAAAGATTTCTCCTTTATGTCTGCACATGTATCTTTAACAAGGATCAAGATATTAAATAATCAAATCACATAGACACTTTTAAATACCAAAGTCAGGCACAAAAATTGAAAAAAAACATTAGCACAAGTGCTTATAGGAGGATGTCTCCTTTATGTCTGTACATGTAACTTTAACAAGGATCAAGATATTAAATAATCAAATCACATAGACACTTGTAAATACCAAAGTCAGGCAAAAAAAAAAAAAAATAAGCACATGTGCTTATAGGAGGATGCTAACTCGCTGGGTGAATTTAAACTGCACAATTTTTTATAACCAAACCCTCTCAAAATAACATGGAATGCATTGGCAAAGTCACTGGGAGTACCAAACCAATGACCTGGGTTCAAGTCCCACTCTCACCTGATTTCGGCAAGGTTTCCTACTGTCCTGGTTCTTAGAAACAATAACATGGAATGCTAAAATTGCATTATTACCAAAACTAAGGTTACTTGGAAAGTCATTATGCAAACTTAATTATGATTTTAAAATATTTGAATATTAAGCACACTTTTCAGGTTCATCATAACGTATCTCCAAGATCCAACAAATACCAAAAAACAGCAACCTTGCTGTGAAATGAAATCCCATACCAGCCTTTCTAGTTTTTTTTGGAAAATGATATCCAGAGAAATTAAAAGGAAAGCAAATAATACCTCCAAAGTGATGACACCACGGAAATGTCTTTCCTCCTGTTTCTTAGTGTAACCAAGCTGAAACAGCAAGTCATTGTCAGATTGGTTCTATCATTCCAACAAAAGACATCCTATATAAATCAAAGGGAAAAAAATAAAAATATAGAAAGATCATACTACTAACTTTTCCACTTTTTGCATTGAGAACAAACCATCGCCTGCTCCAGCCATTTGTTTTTGCACTTTTCTTCAACAAATACCCTTTTAGATAGATGGAACGCATAATGTTCAGCCTTAAGTTAGTCCAATATAATCTTCAGGGAAAAAGAAAGAAACCTAGCTCAAGATATACCAACATTAGATGTACATGTGGGGGAAGGTAATTAAAAGTGGGTGAACGGTTATCAAAGTAACTTATATGAGTGACTCAAAGAAGATAGCCCACTGGGAAACCAATTTGAGCCATTTCTCTGTCATGACCTTATCAGTGTTCTAAAAGACAGTTATAATACATGCAGGCGATCAGAGGACTGCATAAAACTTAGGTAATTAATATGGTATAAAATATACTGCCAAAAAAACACATGACCAGCAAAAGTAGTGCATCCAACTGTTAGCGAATGAACCTGCTGTTATTTCCCCAGAAGGACCAGCAACCTGCAAGGCAGAACCCTCTTTTGCATCTTTCTCCGTTTGATTAGACTTCTCTTTCATCGATTTCATGCTACCACCTGTTGGCTGGGAACCTGGTTGAGGGCTTGTTGCCTAGTTGATATGATAGAAATAGGTCATAAAATATGAAACAGAAGAACCCTGTTAATGCTGCATAACTATCTAAATAGCAACGCAAACATTTCCAATTTTTTGATCGAGAGAAAATGGAAATACAAACATTTCAAAAATCATGTAAGCCATTTATTCCTAACATGAATTTTTTAGATTGCATACAAAAGGACGAAAAACTAACTCTGTTCAATATAGCTTGCTCCGCCTCATGCGCCTTCTTTGACGATCGATTCTTCAGTTCCTCCTCACGGCGTTGCCTATCCATTCTGGTAAAATTTCATGTTAGGGAACTGCATAAATAGATCTGATATAGTAGTTTGAAAATCTCTCATAGAATGACCAAACTCCTGACTAAATTGACAGCACATCTGAATCCATTCATATCAAGAATAACAACCAAGCCTTTTCCCAATGACTAGGGACTGCTTATTGCACACAACTCAGATGAGAAGACAACCAAATATATGCGCATGTGGATATATTTAAAAAAAGGTGAAAATTGTTTAACAATTCTCAACGTGATCTCAATAATTTCTGCAAATTTTGCCGATTCCTGGCTTATGCCAGTGGGCAATTTGTGGAAGTACCTCAATGAGAACAATTCCATAGTTCCTGAAGTTCCTAAGTAAGATCATCATGGAAGGGAAGGTCTACCATCAGTCCAAGCCAAAAGAATGAGGATTGTAGGATATTAAGATTTTTATTTTTTAAAAAAAAATGAAGCAATAATAGAAAATTTTAACCTTAATTGTACACCAGGAAGACATTCTATGAGATTAATTAAAATATTATCAGGGTCAAAATGCGTAGCAAACAAGAACTTAAAACGTCCTAGACAACATGGAAAAAAGGACTCAGCAGCACACAAATCCAGAGAGCAAGAAGGAAGTGAAAGAAGAAACCCAAGTTTTTACAATGCATATCTACTGATTTAATATGCACCTAGTGCTTGCAAACAACAATGCAAAGGCAAAAAGATCAGACCCTAGCCTCCTCAGAAGAACTTTTCTAATGGTCGACTGCCATCTCCATCCACATTAATACTGTTTGCTTCATCTTCTTTCTTTACTCATCCACATAACTAGAAAATTTGCTAAAGAGCATCATTACACTCATGAATTAGTATATGCCAAAGTACTTCTTAAATTGTCGCAGTATATAAGGAGGCAGCAAAGAGATTCGTCGACTGATAACTTTGGAAGTATCAAATACAAATTCAATACTATTTAAAGACCACAAATGAGACAGATAATGACTATAATATAAGACGGACTTACCATAACTTTTCTCTGTTCCCTGTTTTTGTTTATTATAACTTTTTTCTGTTTCCTGTGTTTGTTTATTATAGTAGTCAAAGTTAATGTTTTGAAAACATTTAGACAGCATTTTTATGACAACTGATCCATGCATCATGTTATAACTTTAATGTATGCATAGTCAAGGTATCATAAACTACCTGACATGACCTGTAGAACCTAACAAGTCCATTCAGTGCGCATCAGTATGCATTAAGCCCATCAGAAATGCATGAAATGAATTGCTGGAAACTTATTTATCAATTGCCACAAATGTGTGAATAGGGTTAAATTGTTTAAAATTGCTCAAACCGTCGACAAGTCAGAAACAGTAGAAATTAGCTATAAATACAAAAAAAAAATATTGCAAAAGATATTAATTGAAACAAAAATATATATATAAGAATATATGTGTTTATGTATATACTATCTAGGTACGTGGACTAATGGCAAAATAATACACCCGCGAAGTACACAGAAAGCTGTGGTAAGAATTTGGTAGAAACTTGACAGGTGTCTTAAACTCTGGCTAAACAGGATTTAATGTGGTCACATGACTCTAAGTATAGATGTTATTATTTCAGATGCTAGGCGAGATTATTTTATCATGAATTTGATCTTATGAATTTAACGTGAGTCATTCCACTGCCCTTAAGATGAATCTTCAAGATTCTGCAATGCTTGGATCTATACCGGTAGAAATGAGTAAAAAAATAAGTAAATATTTGCAGAAAAGGCTCGCTTTATTTTTGCTTTTGCAGATTTGTCCAACTTCTTCTACAGCAGGAATGACCCAATCCTGAAATTTTCAGATGCTTTTGCCCCTTGCCCCGCTGATGGACTCCAGCCAGAGAATTTGCATTACATACTCAAGTATGTGCACTCAACTTAATTTACACATATGTCTGGAGAGTATCTGCTGGAGCCAAGGCCAAAAGCATCCAAAAAATTTTGAAACTAGGATCTTCCTGCAAAAAGAAACGGTGGTGAGAATCTGCAAAAAGAAAAACAAAAGTGCCATTTGGGCAAAATCAAGAATGAATAACCTAATTTGTTACCTAAATACGTAATAGTTATATAAATAAATTTCGTCCCAGCAGAACAGTAATATCTTAAATGGGTTACTCAAAGAAAGGAGGAATGCAAAGTCCAAAGACTTTGAGATCCTCAGTCTATGTTCTCCCAAAACATTAGCAGTGTAACTCAATTGTCCAGATATTTATATGCTTAATCTGCAATATCTTCTAGCTAATGATAACTTTGGGTTTACAAATAACATCAATACAGATTTCTGCAAACTCACAATGGCCTGCATTTCTGATTAAATCTTTAAAAAATCATAGAAGTCAAGAACATAAAATAATCCACAAAAGCGTTAAAAAAGGGAACTTCGATAATACTTCACAGTTCACAGGTTACACAAATGATTAACAACTTAAAAGTAGTAGGAACAATTTTTCACCCAAAAATAAATAAACAGAACCATAAGCAGCTGAGTTCAGAAAGAATAGTCAGTAATTTGCTACAGAAGTGGTATTGCAGCAGCTATCAGGTGTCAATGCAGGAAAGGAGGAACATAATTGGCAGTACAGTAACATATCTTTTTTCGGGGGGTTGGAGGTATTGCTTGGGCAGATTGTAGCAATCTATCTATTAGATATAAGCCCATCAATCATGAATGTAAAATTTATCAGCCTAACCTGATCAAACAATAGAATCATCAGGACACAAAAACAAACCTTCGTTGCACTAGGCGGATGAAATGTTGAGGAGGAACAAAAGCACGCTCCATGTCAACTAATGCAACAACCATCTTTTTAGCTTCATTTCTAAAACCATCCAGTGCAGCAATTGCAATTGCAATGACCTTGCCACAAAAAAAAACACTATGATGCTGAAATTCTATAGAAAACTACCATGGGGACAGTTATATGTACTAGTCAGAAAGAAAAGAATAGGGGAAAAAATTGTTACTGTTAGATCGGTATTGACAGTGAAACTACCTCACGCTTGTATGATGGGTATCTGCCAAGTCCCGGGGTAGAATTGGCAGCAGCAGAAACGATATCAATCAAAACACGGTGAACCTGTTTGGGCATTTGAAATATTAGGTACCAATAGAAGATATGCACTCCAAATTTACAGATGCATCCAACATATATATTATATACAAAAAGACATATTAAGATTATGTTTAAAAAAAAGGCTGTCAATTTTACATGATAGGTTTTATGTCCTTGACAAGGAGGCATTCAAATACAAATAGGCCTGCTGAAGAGAAATACAAATATTCAAAAATTATGCCGAGCCCCCATTTAAAAAGTTGAAGGTGGTTCTTGAAGAGAGTTGAAGATATTAATGCAAGCAACTATAAGCAAACATTAGATAGAGAGAGAGGACATCTTCAGTCTCTGATAAGGAGAGGATGTGAAAAAACACAGAAATGAACTTCAATAAAGATTAATACGAGAACAGAATGAGCATATAAGGGTACTGATCCTTACTAAGACCTGTCTGTGCTCAGAAATGAGAAACATGCTGATGAACACTGTAAAGTACAAATGAACAAATTTCGTAACAAAGCAGAACTGCAACCAAGGACCAGTTAATACTTTGAAAGATAGAGTACATATATTCTAACATCAACATCCAAGATGTACAAGTTGCAGGAAATTATGTAGAATGCAAACAATGCACGATGGCTTGTGTATATCATGCAATGAAGAAATTCAACATGTAACTGTAGATTTTTCAACTAAGCAAACGGGCTACATACAAATATTTTAAATACCTCATCCACACAAAGACGTGCTGGTTCTTTTGCAAGTTCTAGTACTCCTTTTATCAGAGATCTCAAACCTTTCTCAGGAGAAATTAAATATGGTTGATAACCATCAGCTTCCAGCACAATCTAGATTGCAGAATCAGATAAAAGAAGCAATTAGAAACTGGTGATCAGAGTAAAAAAAGCTCATTGATAAATAAATATATATAAGCTACCCTTTTGACATTGTTGATATCAAAATGTCTGTCCAGTGGAAGCTGCTTTATTCTGTTAGGAAAGTTTCCCTCAAAACTTGCAACAACTTTCCAACCTGCACCCTGTAAATGAAATGAATGGATTAGGAGTATCTAGCAAAGAGCAAAGAGCAAAGAGCAGAAATCAATCGACTGCTGAAATTAGACAACTAGTGGACATTTGAGAATTACATGCCTTAAGTATTGTCTAAACAACTGCAACAAGACAGCCAGCAAATACAACAAAATATTTGTACCATACAAAGGATATAGCATTAAAATGTTGTTCGTTGTTACAAAGCAGTGCAAGCTTTAATTCCCGAAATGTAATGCTTGAAAGGCATAAATAATTTCCATCCATTATGGTCTTTTGAAAACTTCTCTTATGATTCTCTGACCCAAATGAAAGATTTCCACAGCCTTTAACACCAGGTAAATAGCCTGGTCTAGCCTCATCAGCTTTCAATTCCATAATGTGGTTAATTTGGGACTTCCTCAGATGTGGAGACCTTAGTAGCAAGATGGATCTATTTTGCTAACACAGATCCTTCCTTAGTAATCCACGTTGCCACCTGCAATGAAATCCATTCCAGCACTGGCACCAAAATTAGGCAACTAGGTGCAGATCGTCTCAGAAATATCCCTCATCTCTGCAGCATACTTAACCACGGATTCAAGTATGACACTTATCATGTCGAATTGAACAATAAATATCAATATTTGACATACCAGCATGGTGTAGGTGTTCATTACTTTCTTCTTGTAGTGCACGTGTTGAAAGAGTATAACAGAAAGGGTGCAGAAGACCAGAATGTCCCACCCAACAAGAAAACGCTTCAGAGACATTCTAATAAAGAAAGTCACTGGTGCTTCTGAAAATATGAAGAACATTGTTGCTCAATGTTTAAATACCCTTAGCTCACATGATCTGAGAGCACTAGTATCCTGCTAAGCAAGAAAGAAATTCAAATATCATCAAATGACTTTAAGATAAATGTCTGTCTGCGCCTACTTTGACATGTTACTCTGCAACAACAAAGGAGTTGTCAAGGTCATTGACTGGTCTCATCATCAATAAGCACTCTATTTGCAGTTTTACCAACTTGTTCCCTCTTTGCGATCCTCATCTCAATGCAGCCATTGACACCATTGACACCATTCTGTCTGCTCCTGTTCCTCCAACAGAAATCATTCAATGGGTGCACTCAGAAAAGACTTTCTTGATAGTCCTTCCAGATGGTAGTTGCAAATATGCCGCTTAATGTCTTGTAGGATTATCAGTAGCTATCAGTCACAGCTACTATTGCACCAATAGAATGACACGGCCATTGTCTCTAAACTTTATTTTAAGATGAATACTCAAAAAAAAACACATTATGAACTATGAAGGTTCTATCGAGCCTCAGGCATGACTAAAAGTTGTTAAATTATGACAAAAAAATAACCCACCAGAATAGAATAAGTTTGTTGCACTCTCACAAGCTCTCCATGCATGCTTCATTACCCAAAAGGACCAAATCTGATCATTGGACCTTCTTGTTGGAATATCCATCGATTGAGTCCTTAAGTAGTAATTTGATTGAACATAAGCATCATTGATTAATTGAGGTGTGATGAAATCATAACATTCTGCTAGGGAGATCCAAATGACCGGGTCATCTTTCCAATAGTGAGACTATTGCCTTCACGTGAGGACTACTAAAGTATAATTACCATGCAGTCTGCATGTGTATCTTTCACAATTGATCCCTTGAAGGCCATGAAATTCAAAGGCCTCACAATCTTGTAACTTGTCATGGCTTACTGATTTGATTACAGGTTACATTAAGAGTCAAATGCACCAAAGGAGATTAACTAGGCTTGTAATAGACTAGGAGAGCCTGAAAAGACTTCAATTTGTCACAATACTATAAACACTAATAAGCTCAAATTATTAAAATAAAAACAAGTTGAAGAGAGTAGCGGATTAAGATGGTTCTATACCTAATTATAAACGATTCCGCTTTCAACTATTGAACTCGTGTTTTCAACTTATATAGAAGATGGCTCATCCGACTTCACTAGATCCTTGCTCATAGTTGGTACTAAAGTTCAAAATAACAGAAATCAATCTTAAAAAGCCACAAAAAATCCAGACAAATCCTTGAGTTGAAATTATAAAATATCTCCAAAGATTTTCACAAATCTAACATAACAAAATGGTAGTTTCCTCACACTAAACCCTCTTCATTCCAATATCCTCGAGATTATACCTCAATCATATGAAGTACTTGACATATACAAATACACATTCACCTTACCAATGACTTAGGTTATTCCAGAAGGAAATCAAGTTTAAGGGTGAATGGGGGCTAATATGGGTGTGGAAAAGCTCATTAGAAGGCATGATATTTTGTTAAGTCTTAGAATTTCTTTTAGGATTCATGACTAAGTTTTTTCTAGATGGTTACCCATTTTCTTTTCTGAGTTTAGATCAGGCAAGAATAAAGATTAACTATAGCCCTTATCATGTCCTGTAGTCGGTGTTTCAAGTTGGGAGGCCCCAAACTTACCCAAGTCAGCCTAGAGGACTGGCCAACTAGCTGACTTGAGCAGGGCCATCTCCAGCAGTTCAGAATTATGACGACCATTTGATCTTACAACAGCATGAAGGAAGCAGCAACCAAGGGTCTGGACTAAGGAAGGACAAGATGAAGGGGAGGGAGGGAGGGAAGGAGAGGCCAAGAGATAGATAGATAGAGAGAGAGAGAGAGAACAAAAGAAACAAAAGAGAAAAAAGAAAGGAAGAAGAAAGACAGGGAAAGAAAAGCAAGAACAAAGGCTCGCTGCCCCACCTAGCCATCCACTCCTTACTCTCAATGGGGTCTTTCCAAAGGCCTATTTCCTCTTTTAATCAGATCCACCTAGGCTTAGGCATCCTCCAATAACCCTACTTGGGCCCAACCAACCAAATGACCCATGCATGAAACAGGCCATCTAGCACGTGATCAAGCAGCTCACTTATCCCAGGCAGCTTACTCAAGATGTGTCAGGATTGTCAGGGTCATTGCAGCATTTGGAGTGTCAAAAATGCTGATTGCAGCCCTTATTGTTTGTTCATCAAAAGTTCCGAACTGTTTATCTCTAAATTTGAGACTGTTGATCATTCATTACTTGATACAGTTGCTTGTCACAATATTTGAATTGAATTTTTATGAATAAGTAATATTTATTAATTTGTAACATAACTGAACTTACTACGGTGACTTCCATATTATACAAAAATAGGTCCTCAGGTGCACGTAAAAGGTTTTTCCCCCAATTAAACTTTCAACCTTTAATTTCTTTCAACTAATTGCGAATTTTCTAGTCTTATTCTAATCAAGAATCTAGCTAGATGTCCAGCTGAGCGCACCCCACTTCCTCTGAAGCTATCAGGTTCCCAGCCCATAAGAATAATATTTATATGCACTTGAGCAGAACTAGTAACAAGTGGCTTAGAATACCTTCCATGTCATAATGAACTGATCTAATATGTAAACTTACTAGAAAGCAAGATTTTTATAGCCAACCACACATTACAGGAGAAGGATTGCTACGTATGTCCGTTATTTGCTCTATTTTCTTCAGTATTTACTCATGTTGCCCAGAACTTATAGTGAGGTATCTCCAAATCAAGATGCCGTCAAGTTAGAGCATAGTTGGAATGTGGAAGCACCCTAATTCTTAAATCAAATGGCAATGTGGTGTAGTGAGATATGCATTCACCAACCTATTTTCCTAAGTAAAAAGATATAAGGAAATGCAAGCGCATGATGATGTAGCCTACCAGAAGGTTTGCAACCGCATATCAGTTTCATATGCCGTAAAAAGAAAAGTTCGGGATAAAACCACAAACATAAGGAACTACTGACCTCACCACCTGCAATGTGTGCAAGAAACTTATCTTCAAATTCTCGGCAAAGCTCCAAAGCAATAGCCCTAGTACCTTCTGCACTTTGTACCATTTGTTCACCAAGCCTTACCAATTCATCTTGCACTATCTGAGACTTACCCTGTAACCTGCAAAGATTCATTTGAACAATGATGGTTATTCAAATTTTACTTGGCTTTCCCTCAACTTAAGAAATGTAAGCCAGCAAAAATATCTATGAGATGATCAACTTCAGCCTGTGACATTCTTGACAAATATACTGTCTCTTGGAGCAGGCAAATCAATTACAACATTGATGTAAATTAGCAGAGATTAAGCCAAATCTCACATTTAAATCATCGAAATTATAACAACAAACCTGGAATGCAATTTTCTACTCCGAAATCATGTTGCTTGAGGAGAGAGAGTGTCACATATTGCAAGAATGAAACACATCCACCAAGGGAGGGAAAATAGTCTCATAGGCTAGTAATGCACTTAAAAGGAGAAAATGTAATGACCCCTCAAATATCGAAGATGGCATGATATACAAGAATCAGCATATGAACAAACACCCTTAGACTAGATAATTTCTGTATCAGTCCATATCTCCAACGTGCTTGAAACAACAACTACCAAATGCCATCAATACCAGCATGCTGTGTCCACATAGCAAAAGTGCAAAACTGCATGGATGGTCCACATCTCAACATAGGAATTGTGCATTACTGCATTTGATGAAATTTTAACACAGCCAAAAACCGAGACCATGTTAATGCTTCATTTTAGGGAGAAGAGTAATACAAAGGTCTATTGAAGATGTTGGGCCAATTAAATAACCTTTTTGTTATGGTGAATCAAGTATGCCTCTTAAATTGGGTAACTCATAATCAAATGGAAAATAAGGATGAACAGATGAAAAGCATACTGAGAATTTAATCTGTCTAGCATAATTTTCATCCAAACACCTGACACTCCAGACAAACATTTGGAATTTTTTAACCTGTGTAAAATAATATTTGATAGAATAAAACTATTGCGCAGCTAAAAGTATGTAAAACTTGTAAAAAGATTTACCCGGAAAGAAGGTTCGGAAGCCTAAGCTTCATCCGTTTCCGAATCTGCTTGGCAAGGGTATCCACCAATGCTACTCTGCCAAGCTTGCTTTGGGGAGATCCTGTAAGTATAGATTTAAGACTTTCACTCTCAGCTCTCCAAGCAGTTTCAAGTGAATTCTCAGATCCCACAGATCCAGCTTGTGCTGAAGCAATAGAAACAGATTGTCCAATCAATGCGACCCATGGCATATCAGAAGTTCTTGGTGGTCCCTGATTCAAAAGAAGAGCTTGAACAGCTGCAAGACTTTTCTGATCTCCCGCTGCTTGATCAATTTTGCTAACAACACCAATTGTTCTTGTCCCTGCAACACACAGAAACACCACAACAACAATGACAACAAAATCAATTGATGACAACAAACAAAAACATCAGCGAACAAGCTTCACATAAATATCATTCCAAGGATTACTGTTATAACTGTGGAGATGGGCAATTAGCTATAGAGTAGTACTAACCTTCTGCATCAAATTCTTTAGCTAGTCTAAGAGCTCGAGATGAAGAAATTTCTGGTGCTTGGGCAGCTGGTACAATAACTAGCAAAATTGCATCATTATGTGCCGCGTAGTCACTGATCTGAAACAATAAAAGTTACCACCACATCCCCCAATACAGACAAGAAAGGAATTAGTGCTGCCAGAACAGATGTTCAGAAAGAACATCAAGCAAATTCAAAACCATTATTTTGCTTATATTCAGCTTGATTTCTATTCTGCCAATTACTCTTATCCGGCACATATCATACATATTATCAAGAATTTAGCAGCTGTCAGTAGGAAGATAGCTAATTATCCAACAACATCTATGACTATTGGAATGAAGGTAAGTGTTTATAGCTACTTACCATGGACTCATCCATGGCCCGCTGGTCTAAGCCAGGAAGGTCAATCAATTTCAGAGGAGGAGCTGGTAAAAAGAAAAGCAAGTTAGCCAGTAGAAGTGACCAATACAAGAAAAATTAATGGAAATCAAAGTATGCCGCAGCTGAACAGTGACATTAAAGAAAGCAAACAACCACCTGAAAGCAAGTAATGCAATATAAACATTGCATATTAGTTTTGAAGTTTTGTAGTCTTAGGCAATTATAAAGCATGCACTTAAATCTTCTTCTAATGCACCTTCTCATGAAAAGAAGACCAGCACAGAGAGTTTAATTAAGGTCAAAGTGCACAAGTAAACAGCCATCTAAAAAAGATATGTTTGAAGAAGCAAGCGTTCCCCAAGTAAAGTATGATAGTTCATTCTACCTATAATCCCACTCAAGTTGCATTCCATGTATTCATGTTTTATTCCAATTATATTCTGAAAGTTACAATTTGGCGTTCACCTCCTTTTAGTCTCGACAATGAATATCATATTACATTAACACACTAAGAGGCCTCCTAAATATCTAAAGTTAGTGCATTTAAAGCTAGAGCAGAAATTTAAGAACATGAAGATGGGCAATGATGATTGAAATTTAAGTGGCAAGCTTACAAGCAGATCTAGTGATGAAAAATTTGCTGTGGGGTACGGATTATCAAGTGATATTGCTAGTAAGTCTGGCAAAACAACATTTTTTTTGTAATTACAGATGCTAGAAACCAAAGGAAAAGGGGTGATACCAGAGGATGAATGAGGATAAGATGAACCATTTAGACATTCAAGAGGGAAAACAAAGTATGCAGATGTGGAAATTGGGTGGTTATTTGCACACTACAATAATTGATAAAGAAATCCATAATAAAAATTTAGAAGAAATCACTATTGATGTGGAATAAATAAAGCTGAGGTCCAACAATGAATAAAGCAAGAGATGTCAAGTTTTAAGGACTGACCCACAACAATTGGTATAAAACTGTATGAATATTAAAAGAAGGATGGGGCAAAAGCTTGTAAGCTAAGTATGCAGTTTGCTATCATCTCTATAATAGATGTATCTCTAAGATTTTGAATTAAAACCATAGTCATTCTACTGTAGCTCCAAAAGACTCCTAAAAGCAGCCTTGAGATGTAAATTTAAAGATATCAAGTGAGAACACCCTCTTGCCAAACACGTATCTTCTAGTTTAACTTGACTGCTAAGATCTCTAACAGGTACTCACTCACATAACCCTTACGGCTTAACCAATCAAAACAGCAACATCCAAGATGAAACAACCACTGGATTTTCCAATCTATTAATAAGTATGATGGCTGGCTAGCTAACCCAATCCAAATCCCACAGTGAGAGAACCATTGGGCCCAACAATATTGTTGGTTTCCATAAAAAATTGAGTTGACAAAACTCTATTAACTGTTGACTTAATAGTGTTAAAGTAAGTCAGGTTCTGATATACACCAGCCATAAAAGCAGCGATATTTTGTCTACCTTTCTTCTTTATTTAAAAATAAGCAAAGTATACTTGTACATCATGACTGAGCTGTTGACAATGTTATAAACAGAGGTAAAGCAGGAAAGACAATAATAAGCCACAGACAAGTATGGAACTTGATAAGCTTCTTATGATATGAGGGTGAGAGTTATAATCTTTGCTCTCCACACAAGAAAATTAGAAGGCAAGCAGTTGATCATAATAATATGCATGATATCATCAATAGTTATAGTCATGGTAAGTTAGAGATTTTGAATTTTACTCTCTCCCTCTCTCTCATGCCCCCCCCCAAAAAAAAAAAAAAAAATCTTATCAAAACCTCCATATTTTCATGAAAGTGAATAGAAAAGGCATAAGTTTGTAAAAACTAATTTTCAGTGTTAAGAAGCATACAACAGTGACAAGGTCAGTGGCATCTAAAGCTGTATCTGAGAGGGGAAAAAAGATCGACAAACCTGTACTAGTTCGAAGCTTCAAGTATATCTCATCCGAGCGGCTCTTTCCTGAGCTATGAACTCCTGTGCCCTTGCTCAGCCTATCCTGAAGAGAATGTCTAAGAGCACCTAAAGCAAAAACAAAAACGTGTGACAGCTATCATAATCAAGTCGCAGGAACACAGCAGTAGAGGCTCATCAAGTCACCACGGTAGAATGGTTAGAAAAAAAAAATAGAAAAAAGAAAAAAAGAAAGCATCTAATTAGCTGATAGTACTAAAAGAAGAAAAGAAACCACGAGGAGTACATAAATAAAAGCCGTTCATTCATCAGGGCTATAAGATATCTCACTTGCAGAAACTTGCTGAGATTTGTTGTCTATCTGCAAGATGATCAATTTACTGCTCAGCGAACCATCTCTTTGCAAGTCAACACTGATGGGCGCTCGAGTGGCACCGTTTTCTCCCGTTGGCTTTACCAAGATGACAACCACCAATCAATACAGGCCACATTCATAGGTAAGATTTAACATAAGGAAACAAAATAAAGACTTGGTAGTTAATTTCCAAGAAAGCCCACCAGAACAGGGTGCCCGATTAAACTGTTCAAGACTGCAGATTTTCCAGCGCCCTGGGAACATCTTAGAGCGATGAGAACGAGATGTCCAACAAGATTAAACATAATTCAGACGAAGAGAAGAACAACCGAATCCATCAAGAAAGCACCCCATGTTTTAGAGTTTTAGGTTTTCAAGAAAGCGTAACCACGAATTAAAGAGGGAAAGATGGGGGCAAGTAGGGTCAGAAGCGGGCTTACGACATTGCCAAGGGCGACGACGTTGAGGAAGGTAGAGGTTCTCTTGGACGAGGGCTCATCGGGGTCCTCGTCGGCGAGGAGGGCCGCCGCCTGGATCATGGAGTCCGATAGCTGGATCAACTCCTCCACGGCCTCCATGATTCCTGAAGACGAGAGAAGATCTAGATCTCAGGGAACACCGATCCGATCCGAGCGCCGACCTAGGTCCTCCAAGAAACGGCCCCGGGAGGAGTCCGATCGGGGAAAAAAGATCCGGATCTGGAATTCCAACGAGATCGCCGGCCGGACGACCTCGATGAAGAAGAAGGGCCAACGACAGAGAACGGAAGAGATCGGAGGAATTTATAGGAGAAGGGAGAGGGGTCGGGTCACCGACGCGCAATCGCACCGACCTAAGGGGTCTCCTTGACGGCAGGGCGATGATTGAACGGAGGGGGAGGGGGAGGGGGAGGGGCGGAAAAGAAGGGGCGTAAAGACGGAGAGAGAGAGAGAGAGCGTGAGGAGGGGTTATTAAACGGCACGCACACACACTCCCCCTAATAAGACTGGAGGCCTACGACTACCTAGTCGGAGGCCGGTCGTTTACGGGGTTTCAAACTTTATGGTGCGGGGGCGCCTCTCGGTCGCTTCGCGAAGAGGGAATCTGAAACTGTCCTTAATTTACAGTTTTACCCTCTGAGAGATCATGCATGAGGTAGGGTTTTCCGATTTTTGAGTTTGAATGTGCTAACCGATATCTAATCATCAAATCGACATCCTCCGGCTGGGATTGCCCTTGACCAGCCCAACCGACCGAAAGTGGCAAGGTGGAGCCCAATCCATGTTTGAAGCGGATGCGGTCTCTACGTTGTAGACCCGGACTCCGTTTTGTTTGTGGAATTCGCATACTTTGCTTATTTTTATGACGGCGGCTCTCATACGACGGACTTGACTGTAGGCAATGAAATCAGAAAAAAAATATAGTACAAAAGATAAGGCGCAATCACGAGGTTTTTCCAGATGAAGCTTTCAAAATGGTGAATCGCGAAAAAGGCAACTTAGTCAACAGCACATTTGCCTTCCTGTAAACATATGTGCCCAGTAGGAGCCGCACTCTTCCAAGAGTCTGTAGATGTCGAGGAGCAGCGGTCTTCCACCAACAGCGCAACTCCGACTCCGAATCCATTCTATCACCTTAGTCGAGTCCCCCTCGAGGAGAATTCAGTCAGCAACCAACACCCGTCTCGCATAGATAATGCCCTCCCATACGGTTCTGAGTTTGGCATTGACGACAAACGCGTCAAGGATCCAATCAAAAGAAACAAGCATGGGCCTCAAATTTTGGCCTAAACTATCCCACTGAAGGACCCAACAAAATATGGGTTAAATGTCAAGCTCGATTTATTTCGTGCCGTTCATAGATCAAGTTGAAACCAGTCATGACTTGACCTGCTCACTAGCAACTTGGCCTAATCTCAAATTATTCATATTCATTTCATTAGGTATGTGAAGACAACATGAATACTTTCATAACGTACGCAGAGACAAAAATAAGTGTATAAAAAAATAATATCCCCCCCTACCCAATATAGTAAATATAAAGCAAAGCTAGTTTAAGATGATGCGTGGACGGACCTATGGACTCATCCCATAGTGCATTAGGAAAAAGGGCAGAGGACCGGAAAGCAGACAGCAAAAGGATCGGTTTGCACTCGGTGTCATGATTCGTGAATAGCGCTGAAACTCTTGTTCGCTTATTGCGCCTTTTTTCTCTCGGATCCATGAGCTCAGGGCTCTAATTGAACTCCGTCACTCAAAACTAAACAGGTAAAGCACCCTCGAAATTAATTTTAAAGTGGTCATAAATTACCCTGAATTTGTCGAGTTTAGTTGGACAAAGCTCGATGTATTTACAATCATATATATTGTATGCATAGAATTATGGATATACTGTTGGATCAAGGGTTTAATCAGAAATCTGTTATTGGAATCAATTAAATGTTAACTCGGGCTCAAGCTTCAAGCTTGAATCTAGTTATAATTGAAATTTTAATCGAGCTTGATTCAAGTTTGAATTAATTTTAGCTCAATTTGGATTATCAAGTTGATCAACATTTTTGGCTTCAAAATTAAGCTCGAAGCAATGATACACAAATCAAGCTTGATTGTACCGGAGCTCAACTGGGCTGGCTTCAATTACACATCTATTAGAGACCAAATTAAGATTTGATTCACTAATAACTGAGTTACTCTTGAATCAAAATCTAACCTGATTACTACATACTCTCATTCAAAATGGTCAAACCCATTATAGATTGACAGGTGCATCAAAATATTACGATCCAAAAACTAGCGGTAACAGGAACTGGTGAGTTAATTATATGGAAGCCCGATGGACCATAGCTCCGAATTGGGTATCAGCAGCCCGATGGACTATGGTGAGGGATGGCAGGCCTTTCAGGCCAAGCATATTTTTCATGAAACTAATGGAACTGCGGATTGGATGGTTGCTTATGCAGCCAGTCATTCCAGTAGCGCCTTGTGGGTTGGTGATGGGGAGTTGCCCCTAGTATTCCGAGGTATTTTATTTTTTGATTTTATTAGCAAAAATCGAAGGACAATGAATTCTACCTCCCTAGAACTTGGGTGGGAAAAAAAAACGGAGGACACTCCAATCACTTGATTACATTAACTTTTTTATTTGTCTCCGCGTGGTGATGGGGTATCGGGTGTAGAAGCTCTCCATCACTTCTCCCTGGGAAAGAAATGCATGGTTTGGGTGTTCAAGCTGTTCCAACAATAACTGTTCCCAATTGAACGGCAGAGGGGACAAATAAGGGGACAAATAAGGACACTTGGATCCATGCAGAGACAAAAAAAAAAAAAAAAAAAGCAGAGGGAGAGAGATCCATGAAAGGATCGATGAGTTGCTCTAGAAGGGAGTGGTGGCAGGATGTTTTGCCTTGCGAGGGGCTAGAATGCGCTTGGGCACTTAGTTCATGTTGTAAGCGTGGCTTAGTCCATTGCCGGCTCAACCTACGCAACACAGTTACACTGCATTTTTTTAGTAGGAAGGCATGTAAGCTGTGAGCTATATAAAAAAAGGTAATTTTTTTCCGAATATCTCTAACCCCAAACCTTGATAGATTTGGATTGTATGTTTCCCATGAAAGAATAATTGATCTTCTTTCGTTATATCAACCATTGGATCTGTGATAACGGGCCCATATTGGACTGAAGTCGGCAAGCCCAAGCGACTTCGGCCTAACAATACATCATGAGAATGATTTTATTTAGATCTTAATTAAATTAGTTTTTGAGGATCGAAGAATTTTATTATCATTGCTTTGAGATTATTATGATTTGATCTGTAGCCTTACATACTTGTATGGTCTGTTCTGCAGGTATGCAGCGTCTGTTACGCTCTGAGTTCCGATATGTTGTGCTTCAGGTTCAAGGTGTGATAGGATCACACTTTGCACAGCTCTCGAAGTGCTATGAACTATTTCATTCATCTACTCACATGGATACTAAAGCGACCATTGCATGATCTAATAGTGGTTTATCGTGAAAGAAGGTGGATCGGTCTTTCGTGTGGAAGATACAACCCTTGTCCAGCCCTGATGAAGATGGGAATCAGCTTCAGATCACTCGGTCTAACAATATATTATGAGAATAATTTTATTTAGCTATTGATTAAATTAGTTTTTGAGGATCGAAGAATTTTATTATCATTGCTTTGAGATTATTATGATTTGATCTATAGTCTTACATACTTGTATGGTCTATTCTGCTGGTATGCAGTGTATGTTACGCTCTGAGTTCAGATCTGTTGTGCTCCAGGTTCCGGGTGTGATAGGATCACATTTTGCACAGCTTTCGAAGTGCTATGAACTATTTCATTCATCTACTCACATGGATACTAAAGCGACCATTGCATGACCTAATAGTGGTTTCTCGTGAAAGAAGGTGGATCAGTCGTTCGTGTGGAAGATACAACCCTTGTCCAGCCCTGATGAAGATGGGAAACAGCTTCAGATCACTCGGTCCAAGAACTCGATAAACTGGCACTTCCACTCTATGTCGTAAATCAAGGAATTTTTTTTTTAACTTATCGGGCTTGTAAAAACTGGCTGTACTCAGCCCATGTTCAATCTGGGTCGTATTTTTAAGCCCGACTGAAGAGCAGTGACGTCAACCCATCAAAAACACGGGCTCAAGCCCGTCTTCGGGGAACGCTGCCGTTGACCAGTGTTGACGGTTTCGTTACACGGCGGAAGAACGCATAACCGCAGGGTCATGTTGCTACCGCCACGTGTCTCAGCGGACCAAAGTCACCACAAACGCTCCCAGCTCGATCCCGCGCCAAGCAACGCATTTTTGGAGCGGCATGACGCATCCGGACGTGGTCGTGGTATTTCCAGAACTTCGGTCGTCCATTGGTCCACCGCGTCAGTTGCCAGAAAGAAAAAAGGGTCAGAAATTCGAATTGGGGATTTGAATCGCCAAACAGCAGTAAATATAGAGAAAGACCAGGGGCGGTAGCGTGAGGAAACTGGGGTAAAACCGCAGCCCACTTCGCCTTCCCTTCCTTCCGCCGACCCGCCAACGACCGACTCCTCTCTCTTCCGCCGATGATGGAGGATTCCGAGGTACCCACTTCATAAAAGATATCAAAAAAAAAAAAAAAAAAAACCCCGACGCCATTTCTCTCACCTGCTCTCGTTCTTCTTCATCTCGTTTCTTTAATTTTTTTTAAATTTTTTTTTGGTTTGTAGGATCAGAAAATGACAGCGCTGAAGAGGGCGTACGCGGACATGATCTTGAACATGGCGAAGGAATCGGCAGCTCGTATTCTTGAATCGGAGCGCAGGGCCATCCGGTTGCAGCACAGCCTGTCCCTCGCCAAGGAGGAGGCTCTCGCGACGCTTCTCCGTCTCAAGAGCATCATGGACTTAAAGGTGGTTGCCACTGCTACATTTATTCCACATGCGTGGCTACGCAGGGTCTTGTTTTATTTTTAGGTCGCGATCTCTTGATATCGATTCTTATGCATCTGTTTGGTCAAAAGAGTTACTTGTGATGTTCTTTTCCTGGGTTCGTGTCTGTTTGGATTATTTAAATTTTGATTCTTTCTTTTCGACTGGGATGCAAGCTATGATTATCTCAGAAGACGTCATGGCACTTGACTTTAGGAAGAATAATCCTTGTGGTTGGTGTGCGGCACCGTTATTGCTGGCTAAAATCCCTACTCTCTCTTTCCCACCACTCCTCTATATCTCTTATTGGATGTGGGATTCGCAAAGTAGTGATATCAAAACGGGATTTTTTTTTAAGAATCCATTCCCTTCAAAGTAATCTTTGCCTAACCTTGATGTTTCGTCAAATCTGCCACTGCTATAGCTGAAGTACTCGGCTTGTTTTGCTCGAAGAAACTTTTGCCATGTCTGCTTTCTAGTTTCTTCCTGCTACTTCCAGTTATTATTATTGCCATTAAAATTACGTTGCAAACTGCAATGCATACACTCTCTTCTCGAGCTATGAACTGATGCTTAGTTCCCCACCTTAAGTTATGGGCAAAATCCCTTTCTCTGTCTTGGTTTTATGGATCTTGTCATGCCACACTTCCTCTTTGGGGCTATATCACTCTGTTCCCTCCTTCCTTATGATTTATGCATAAGTTATGTTAGGTCTGTTTCCTTTTCATCCCACGTCTAGTTCCATCCAACTATTGATAAGACCAGGATCACTGCTGGATTAACTGTGTTAACGCTTAAGGAATAAGGTTTTCAGCATTGCTGATGATGATTGCCATCAGAAAACAGATCATTTTCATATATACCTTGGAGTAGCTTGTATCTTCTTCTGTTGATGATTAAGTCCAGTTTTGACAAAGTAATACAGTTTTTATATTAGAAAATTTCTGCATTCTAAAAGAAGAAGGTTATATTTTTTGATGTGGGAGAACTACGAAAATCATTAAACACCATAGGATTAATATTTTTGGTATGTTGAAAGAGAAGCTCTGAACGCGGTAGATATGCTTGCTGGAAGAAAATTTCAAGATCTTTTAAACATGCAAATCATGAATTCGTGATTCAATTAGCTGATCCTTCTTCCCCACAGACTGGATGCATGCTTCAATGCACAGGTTGCTCAATTCCGTGCACGTGAAGTAGGTTGATCTTATCCATCCAAACACTGTTACAATTTACAAAGGTTCAAGTTCACTTTCATAGATCAAATTGAAGATGAAACTGACCACATATAGCCCTTCACTACCAAATATCTCATAATAGTCGCGGGTTGAGTATTCCTGTTACCAACTATTGTTGTTATGTGCACGCCTGTATACATGTATATGTATTTGCAACTTTGATATCTAAATCTAATTCATTTATATGCATGCGCATGAATACATACATATGTTTGCATCTGCATGTATACTGCAAATAAAACGGTGAACAGATATAAAAGATAATCAAAGAGTAAATTTAAGTGTCTGTAGGTCTCTTCCACATCTATCGGCGACATTGTAAATTTCAATTATAAAATAAATGCTGGTAGAGTCCTCTACATTTTGGTATAGATGTGTTTCTAGATGTGTAAAAGATGAACAATTTCGTGGTTTCTAAATCTATATGTCTCACCACACATCATGTTATTCCATCTCTATTTGCACATACAATGCATTTTCTCAACTTGAGGGAAGCTTTATTGCCTACAGATAAGTGTAAGTTCTCATGATTAGTGATTTGTTACAGAGATCATTATGGATTGATTGGCTGAAGAACCCATTTGAATCATACTGGAATGGCTTGAATTTTATTGCTTCTCCCTATGGTGCATATTGCTTGGCCATCTTTTGGTAATTTTAACTATACAAAATTTTTGGTGATCATGTCATACAAGCATGTGAGTGATTAAAGAAATTACAATTAAAACATGTTGATATTTCATGAATTGGCTGTGAGTAATTTGTGCACTCTGATAAATGGCTAAATATATCAGTTGTTCATAAATCACAGTCATTACCACAACTATCAAGCCTTGTCCTGACCATTTAGGATCAGCTTTATAAATCCTCATTTTTCTAGAATTCCTATCTAGTTTTAGTAAATATTTCACTTGTTACCAGATGATAATTCAGCCAAAATTCATTACTAATTGAAGAATATTTTGGTAACTCAGAGAATACTGTGACTATGATTTTATCTTAACTAGTTTTTGTTCTTATGCCCAATTTTTGAATAGTTTTTATTGTTATGCTGTTGTTCTCCACCTCAATTAATCTCAATCTGCTTGGAATTTCTTTTCTTTTTTTAAAATTAAGAAGACTGATTGCCACTGACAAGGTACACTGGCTTTCCAGATAAAAGAAACAGAAAGGGCAAACTTAGGTCAGGTAAGAAAGATTCAGGAGCTTGAAGGTCAGTTCAATGAAGCAAAGGATACAATAGCTTATCTTAGATCCGAATTGAAAATAGTGAAAACTGAGTTGGAAAATAAGAAGAACACCCAAGCTAAGCTTTTGGATGAACAAAGCAAAGATCGTGATGGCACCTATGAAGACAGCTGCCAAGAATGCAAATCTAATTCTCATTCACTGCTGTGTTCTAAGAGTGGATCTACGAATGTTCCAACATCTGACACTAACTGTACTGCTTTGAGTCAGAGAACTGTAGTTGGTCACTATTGCTGCTGCACTGAAAATGCAAAAAAAGCTGAAATATTAAAAGATCTAACTGCATTAAATAAGTCTGCTGACAGAAATGATTTAGCATCCTTCATACTGAGTAGCAAAGAACCAGATCTTTTTAGAAATGGATGCACCCAAAGGATCCGTGCATTTGAACAGAATCTGTTGACTGGGAGAGAGCAGCCTGGGCAAAGTGTTGACCACTTGTCAATCTTAAAGAATGAAACAACTGTGTGCGAGAATGGAAATGCCGAAAGGCCCAAAACTGGAGATCTTGCCGTGGCAGCCAAAACAGTAAATCAGGCGGGGAATCCCTTTGTGTCTAAAGAAGTGACCCAGCAAGCTAGCAGGCTTTCTTCAATGAAACGAAGAACTAGACAGAAATTAGTGGCGAAGTGTGCAAGCCGTGGTACTTATCATGAAAAGGCAGATTGCGAACCATATGATGTTGATTATTTGAGGACTCTTTCTTCGATAAAACAAAGAGCAAGAGGTAAGCTCGTTAAGAAGTCTACCAGCTGCGGTACTTCTCATGGAAAGTCAGGTCATGGATCATCTGATATCAATTGTTCTAAGATTGTTGTGGAAAATAACTTGACTAAATCTTATAAAACTTTGCATAGGGCACTCAGTGAGGCACCTCAGAAAACTCAGAGTTCTTGTATGGCTTATCTATCCACTGGAAATAGTAAAACTTCAAAAGATAGAGAGATTAACTTGAGCAGATTATTAAATAATGAGAAGCCAGAGCTTTTGAATGGCAATAGTATAATAATGACCAGGAGAACTGTGACAAAACATAATTGGCATTCCGTGAACCAAATTTGTAAGAACCTGCAGTCTAGAAGTGGACATCCTGGTCAAGAAAATAATGTCAGGGAGCCTCCTTTGTTGAGAACAACTAACACTATTGATGATGATACTAATGACTCCTTGCCGACAGATTGTTCGAAGTTAACAACAACAGACCATAGAGTAGCAGTGGATTTGGATGTTTCTATGCATGAGAAAAAAATGATCCATGGAACAGGTGATGCTCTATTGGAGAATCCTGATTTGAAGTGTGAAAAGACTTGCAGGTCAAGTGGACCTGCTGAAGCTGGAAGTGATAGAATTCTCAAGACATTTCAGAGGAAGCGGAAGAGGGAATCTCCAGTTAGCAAGAATGAAACTGTTTCCGTAGAGAAAAAGATTGCATCAAAGAGGATCGGTGATAAACAAAAAGCCTCGCTGGAGCCTCAGAGACCTAGTTTAGTAGTGGAGTCATCCAGAGACAATAGGAGAGTGGCACAGGTTGCTCGTCAGGTTAGTGATTATCCCCTTCTTTTTTACTGAAACTACTAAGACATGGATTGCTGAGTGAATTCTTTAGCTTTCGCACATCCATGGAAATGGACATACCTCACTTTTTATTACAACCCTTTACAAATCAGTGATACTCAAAATCATACACATCAAACATATAAATACAACTAAATATAGAAAGCAACCAAGACAAGAAATAAGTAAAAGAAACAGTAGAAGATGGATTGCTGAAATATTGATTTTATATGAGATGAGTGATAGTAATAACTTTGCTTTTAACTATACAGGCTCCTTTCTTTCTGGCCAAGGTTGGGCGGCCAATCTGAAGTGGTTTTAATCCAACCTCCTTTTCCTCCTCTTCCTCTTTCCTTTTTAACTATAATACAAAGGGAATGCAGCCACTTGTGTTCCAATGCCGGCATTGAGAATGGACCAAAGTCTTATGTGCATCCAACCTCTTTTTTAATTTTCAAAACCATCAATTTAAGGTTACATAATTATGTTATAAAAGAACTCCAGAACTACCATATGAACATTATCCTGATAAAATATCCTGAACTTGACCTATTCATAGTATTATACTTTCTTAACAGCTTTTGTAACCAAAAAAAAAGTTACATATTTTCCAAATGCTGCGGATAATTGACAAATTAGATCTTCAATGGGATCCTTTTGTAACTCAAATGCCTAACTAAAATTTTCTTGAATGAACTATATATGGACTACAATCAAAAGACAGGCTCGGGACTGGGATTGCCTCAAAGACTAACGTTCCTAGGGATATTTAGGGACCTGGATGGCTAGACTCCAATACGTTTCATTAAAGGTCTCTTCTGGTAAATACTTACGGTTGCTTGCATTAGTTCTAGCTGGAGAAAACTAGTCCTCAAGTTATTCTTTTGTCAATCTTTGTGAATTCTACAACTTGCAATAAACATCTTTGGGCACAAGTTTTGGTGCTTTAGTGGAACTAAAGTGTTGAACTTTCCAACTTCTTTAATTGAGGATCTTGGTTGAAAGTTATCAGAGAGAGTTATGGATATTGATTTCTATAGCAGCCTTGCTTGAGTCCTGACAATGTCTCCCGTGCTTGATTTTCATGTATATTTTATGGGTACTTCTCTACCAAACTTGTCACAGAGAGTATCACTCCATTGAGGTGGGTCTTGATTGTATCAGTCAAGATTAACATGTGCACTCTCAGCGCCTGGATCTATAAAATCCTTTTGCTATTCATTCCAAAAGATTGTGAAGTTGATCAATCTCAGTGCTTACTGTTCGGTTGCTCCATCTCTCTGATCGGTGGGGAAAATGATGTTGTTTCGTCTTGTCGGATTGCTTAAATCTGCAACCATATGAATTGGAATCACTCAGAGATCCACATGCATCTCTAGAATTCTCTTGCTTTCAATGAATATAGGCTGGCAAACTTTGGTGATTCTAGATTGACAGTCACAGAAGGATTTATGTTGATTTATAAAACTTCCTCTATTATAGCTATGAATTGGAATGAAATGGAGTTTGATATAGAAAGAATCAAACACCACAAAAATACAGATGAAATGATTGTGAGTTTCCTTAAGCTGAAGATGTAAGTAATATATTATTTTTATTGTAACAATAGGATTAATAAATTTAGTTCTCTGCCATTGAAAGGGGCTAAAAAGTCTAGTCACCAATGGAATTATTTAGAATTGTGCTGGAAAAATGGAATTCTTCTATTAAGAAGAATATTAGATTAAGGACTCTAATCTAGAAAGGAAAATGACCTGGACAGAAACTTACTGAAAGTCACAGTCCTCACGAATAAGGCACTCAGCTGGAAACCAACCCTGTTCTTCTGCTTGAAAGCTGCTTTAGGACTCAGCTGCATAACATATGAAATACGGTCATATGTTTTCCCTGTGAAAACTATATGTGCCCACTTTTTGATATCTTTTCTCCTATTTCAGCTCATAGCCTTGTCCAGAAAAAGATGGTGAAGAGTTGCTTCCTGACCAATCCAAGGAACATGTGGGAGGACCTTTGGAGGAAGGCATATAGAGTGTCTGTTTCAGATGTCGAGGACTGTGACTTGATTGATGCTGGTACTATGGTTTCTACTGATGCTGCCCGGTATTGAGTAAAGCGGGCATGCATATTTGTACCACTACTGCAGGAGACTTCAAGGGAACATTTGAAAGACTGACTGCAGAAGAATCACAAGATATGACTATTGTTTTAGCTATTTATAATAGTTGATGCACTATATTATGTTTTATTTGTTTCTTTTTCCCCAAGAATAATCATTGAGAGTCAATTTACTGCCGTCATCCCATTTTACAATTTCTTTTGATCTGTAACTTTTACATTAAAAATCAACACTCATATTGGTTTAATTCATGTATTAGCTTGCAGAAGTCCTATATATGCATCTATACCTTTTTGGAATGGTGGGCAGATGCTTTAATTGCATGTCTGTAGTAGTTTACGAAACTTGACTGCACTCTTGCAATTTAATATTATTGTATTGTATTCTGTTTAACATTTACAGCCAAAATTGAGAGGACGATGTGCTGGTTCTTTCCACTCCCAATCTTTTGTTTCTTTTCTTGGGCCAGTTGGAGGAAACCTATCTGTTCAACCTGCTTAGATAATGGGTCAGCGAAACCACTCTTTTCTCTTGGTGTATGCTTGCTTAGGACTTCACCAGCTTGATGAAACTATTTTGAATGGCCTGCGCTTTAGTTTTCCACCCACAAGGTGAATTCATGTTATAATGCTAAATTTGTTTGACATTGAAGTTGCACAAAATTATGTCAGTCGATCCATTCATCAATCTGTATAGTGCTTTAGCAATCTTTATTTTCTATATATGTATAAACGCTTTGTTTATGTAGATTCTCCATTTACAATATGGTTGTTGGTATTAGTGTGCTAAGCTATCATTGAAGTTCACTGTTTAAAATATAATGGATAAGCTTGTGCAGGGTTCTCTATTCGATGTTGATATTGATAATGCTGATATTAATATTCTCAATCATCATTAAAATTAATTATTTAATGTAATAGAAAATTGGCTATTGAAGACTAAAATTTATTATAATTTGTTAGATTATTAAATTGTATTTCAAGAATAGTTGAAAAAAAAAATCTTACCTCGTTTATTGCATGGGCTTAGTATTAATGATGTGAGATTCTATGTGGAGGCTCATGCAAAATTTTCAAATCGTCATGTGGATGCTAGTAATAATGATGGGTCTTTTTGCTCCCTCATTGTGAAAACTCATTGCTTAATGCGGCTCAGCATGTGCAAAATTCTTCGTTCACCATGTGGATGTTGTTATATTGTATTTCAAGAATAGTTGAAAAAAAAGAGAAAAAAAATTATAGACCATGTATCATGTGGAGCCAATATTAATGGTGCTCGTATTAGTGATGGGAGTTTTTCTACGAGATCTCTTGTTTGGAATTTTTCATTCTTCACGTGGACATTGGCATGGATAATAGGAGTTTCTATTGGCAATCATTAAACTTTATTGCTTAATTGGGCCCAACTTGTACATAGACTTATATTCGTCGCATGTAATCGCCATTAATAATACTACTATTGATGATAGGAGTTTTTGTATTGATGCTTTGTTTACTTATGATGAAACTTTCTGCCTAGTCATTATTAATATTTATTGCTTAATATATAATAGAAATTTGGTTGTTGAAGCCTTTTCTTATTATAATTTATTATATCATTATATTGAATATCATGAACAATAAGTTTACCTTAAAATAGAAATATCAAGAGCAATTAGAAAAAGAAGAAAAATCTTACCTGTGCATCGTGCCGGGGGCTGGTATCAATAATTGAAATTTCTATATGGAGTTTCAGTTTGTATAGAGTTCTTCGTAAATGATAGTATTAATGAAACCAATCTTAACGGAAACTTCTGGTTGCCTTTATTAAAGTTTATTATTTAATATATAACAAAAATTTAGCTATTAAAGCAATTTGTTTATTATATTTAGCTACTATAATTTAAAATAATTGAAAAAAGGAAAAAAAAATGACATCCTGCATATCATGCGGATCATAAACTGTGGGGTTATATTGAAGTGGACATGCCCTTGGAATGAAATCCTCGAATGCTACATTGAGAACCTCCGCATCAAGGCTTAACTAGAACTTTGGACCGCCGGAGCAACATCAGTAGTTCTCTTCTTAATGGATGGCCTCTAAGATCCAGCTAAAATGGGGGTAGTTTCTTTATATTTTAATTTAAATGGAGTGGATGCTAATTTCTTTGGATATCCTTCTTAGGCCCTGTTTGGGGGAGCTGTTGGCAGTAGAGCTGTTGGAAGTAGAGCTGTTAGAAGTAGAGCTGTCTGGAGTAGAGCTGTTATAAAAAGCTGTTTGCTGTTTGGTAACTACATTCGTAAAGTGCTGTGGTACTTTATTTTGTGTTTGGTAAACAAACTGAGAAAGTACTTTTGTATGACAAAATTACCATAAAGGACATTGCATAGTATTATACAACAGAACATAATAAAATATAACATAAATTAATACATAAATATACGATATAGTATAATATTATTGTAATATAAAATAATATTATGTTAATATAGCATAATAGTAATATAATTATTAGAGTAAATTAATATTTGGTAATATAACATAATATTAAATTATTTAACATAACATATTAATGTATTATGATATAATGTAATATATATTATATTTATAGTATAATACAATAATAAAAGTATAAAATATTATAATTATTAGTATAAATTAATTTCTCATAATATAACATAATATTAAATTATTTAAAATAGCATATTAATGTATTATAATGTAATGTAATATAATACAATATTTATAGTATAATACAATAATAAAGGTATAAAATATTATAATTATTATTATAAATTAATTTTCCATAATATAACATAATATTAAATTATTTAAAATAACATATTAATGTATTATAATGTAATGTAATATAATATAATATTTATAGTATAATACAATAATAAAGGTATAAAATATTATAATTATTAGTATAAATTAATTTTTCATAATATAACATAATATTAAATTATTTAACATAACATATTAATGTATTATGATATAATATAATATGATATTATATTTATAGTATAATACAAAAATAGAGGTATAAAATATTATAATTATTAGTATAAATTAATTTTCCATAATATAACATAATTTTTAAATTATTTATCATAACATATTAATGTATTATGATGTAATATAATATGATATTATATTTATAGTATAATAAAAAATAAAGGTACAAAATATTATAATTATTAGTATAAAATAATTTTTCCTAATAATTTTTCATAATTTTCCATAAAATAATTTTTCGCGGTCCAGGGGCTCCTCTTCGTGGTCCACGCTCGAGGAGGACCTCAGCGTGGGCCGCGAGGTTGATGATAAAAAAAAAAAATAGATTGATTTTGGAAGGTATGGAAAAGGATTAAAAAATTTTTTCTCTAAATGTGGTTCAAGAGATGCATACAAAAATTGAAAAGAAAAATACCTTTTCTTACAGAAGGGAGTCTGACGGATAGGGTTCTTGGCTCCAGCAGATTTTTAGGTTTATAAAGGGACAAACTATGTAATTATGTTATTTTAATATGGGTATTTTGTCAAAAATACAGTTTTCCGAAAAAGCTGAAACAGCTTCCTCCCAAAAGCTCCAAATTGCAGCTTCCTCCCAAAAGCTGTTTTCAGCTTCCCGCAAAAGCTGAAACAACTTTTTGAAAAATTTACCAAACACAGTTTTTCATCTAAAAGTACTTTTGGAGGACCAGAAAGTGCTTTCTAGCCCTCCAAAAGCTCCCCCCAAACAGGGCCTTAGTGTGGATGCAGTCGTGTGCAATTTACGGCGTCCGCGTTTTTAGTCCCGACGTTAACGGGCAAGAGTCCATTCGAGTGGGTCCCACCAATCAATCCAGTTGACTCGACAAACGGTGGGACCCGGCATCTGGCACGCGTTCCTCGTTTGAGTATCACCACTAGCTCCGGACTGGCTGGACATGCAGGGTAGCTGGAGGCAGGTCCCACCAGCCCATAGCAATCGCAACCGTCGATCAGTGGATCCCACCTATATGGACGGTAAAGGTATTAGGTGTTCTGTTCACTTACCCCAATCATACCTCTCGATCCGGTCCTCGACGTGTTTGATGGGGGAGGCGGAGGCGGTGGCGTCCACTACCCGCGGGCCCCGCCCTGAAGAAGCGCGGCCACGTCACTCGTCCTCTTATCGGGTGTCTTTCCTTCGCGCGAATCCACCGATGAACGGTTGGTGATCCAACGAAGGGAAGGTGAATCCTTCGTTCGCGCGAAAGATCCACCATCCCGACCCGCTCTTCTTCCCCCCGACATTGGCATCCGTAGGAGTAGTGGAAGGCGGGGAACAAAAAAAAAAGAAGCATCGAGCCCCAACATCGCCCCTCGAGAGCGAGGCCATGGCGTCGAGGGAGGGCCTCGCGGCGATGAGAGACGAGGAGAAGGCTCTCGTCGCGGTCTGTTGCTCCGTCTGCATGTCCGCCCACCGATCCCCTTCCTCCCCTTTCGTTCTCCGGACCGTCTCTCATCCTTTCCCCTCCGCTGTCTTCGCCTTTCCGGCGTCCTGGTCCGTCGACGACTGGATTCTCGCCGGAGAACGGGGAGGCCCCTTCGGGGAGTCGGAGATCGACGCTTCTTTGTTCCCTTCTCTTAGGAGCATCGGCAACGACGAGGCTGCTCGTGTGAATACGGCTTTTTTGCGATCCTTCCAGAGGCTTCTCAAGGACTCTAGGCTCCAAGCTGAGGTATGGGGTGCTGAAATTTTGGTCAAGTTCTTCGTTTTATGCCTCTCAATGAGGTTAACATTTAACATAAAAAAAACAAATAACATAAAATAACAAATTATATATATATATATATATATATATATATATATAATTTTTGCTCTTATGGTTCTAGCCAACAAATTATAGAACTGGAGTGTTGGGGAATTCAATTCATGGTCTGCAGTTGCCTTCGTTATTTTGTAAAGTAATACGGAATCTTCTCTGGTAGTTCTACGACACAGTAGTGAGACTTGATATGCTGAGAATTTTCGTCTTCTACAAGCATCAGGGTTCCAAGATTGACGGCATAGAGAATTGAAGTAGCTGGGTAACTCATGCAGTGGAAATTAAACAGTAAGTCTCCTTTCAAGTAAGGATCTTGCTGACCCTAACCCGTGGAATAGGAAATGGAAAATTAAGTAGCATCTCTCTCTGATATAACTTGGACTGCGAGAGCAAGGAAATCGTTGAATCCTTAAATAGAAGGGTTATTGTTAAACATTATAAACCTAACAAGATACTTTCTGCTGGCCCTTCGTCTATCTCTCTCTGGGTGAGTTCAAGACACCTAGGTTAGGAAATAAATTGATGTGGCCAAAAAAATAACTGAATTAATTTTTTTTAGTAACACGTAATGCTTCCACTGTAAGAGGTTTTGAATTTGAAATTTGAAACGGTTGTGAAGCCATCCTAAATGCAATACAAACGTTGGGCTCCAACGTTGATCCAGATGGGAGAGAGAGGAGAGCTCTCTCACACTCATTAATTCCTTCTCTTCACATCCGTTAGAGGGCTTTTTTCCTTCTACGGTTTTCCTTGCTTTTTCTGATTTTTTTTTTTGCTTTCAAGTGGTGAGGGGAGAAGACAAGAGGGGTTATCTTGTGGTTGGCCTCCTCTTCGCCGATCACTCTTCATCTTTTGGCTTTGAATCAGTTTTGTACGAGCATACAGAAAAATCCCTGCGGAGTTCAAGAGATTTTGTAGTACTGTGCACGTCTACAAAATCAACGGTCCGTTGTATCTTGGGAAGGGATCGCCAGAATCCGGTGCATATAAGGAGGCGAATCTCTTTCAAAGATAGTGACTACACGCCTCGGACCGATCTACAGATATTATCTATTTTATTTTGGATCTAAAGAAAACGACATCAAAGAGGTACGCATTGGAATCAGTTGTTTCAGTGATATTAAATTATTTAAGTTTTATTTGAGTTCTTTGAGTTGATTACTACAACATTTTTGAAAGAGATTTGTTTCCGAAACACAAAGATGGACAAAGTTAAGAACTCATTAAACGATATCCTGAAACCCGAGTCATTCGATGGAAAGAATTTTGTTAGATGGCAAACAAAGATGGAGTCTTGGTTGGACACATTAGATTTACTTTATGTGGTTTCAAACAATCCTTCAACTAAGGACTCAATGGATCATGAACCCGGCAGATCAGCTGCTAAATACAAATTTGATAAAGATGATCGTTTGTGTAAGAGTTTGATACTTAGTTCACTAAATGATAACTTGTACGACATCTACTCTAGAGCTGAGGGTACAGCTAAAACATTGTGGGATGAACTTGAGTCAAAATATGGTAAAGAAACTGAATCAGAAGAAAAGTTCATCATAGGAGAATATTTTTCTTACAAAATGGTAGATCACAAATCAGTAATTGATCAAGCACATGAAGTCCAGAATATAGTGGCGAAGATCATCGCAATGGGAATTTCTATAGATGAGAGAATTCAGGCGGCAGCCCTTATAGAAAAGCTTCCATCTTCCTGGACAAATTTTAAAGTCTCTTTGAAGCATAAGAGACACACCCTCTCTTTGGATCAAGTACTAGTGTCCCTTCAAATAGAAGAAAAACACAGGAATAACCATAAACAGGACTTGGGTATTGACTCAGAAGTTAATGCAAAAGCAAACTTAGTAGAAACGAAGAAAACTAACTTCTGGAGAAATAAACCCAAGAAACACTTTGAGAAGCCAAAACCAAAGATTCAAAAGGAACAGAGCAAGAGAACATGTTATGTCTGTGGAAAACCAGGACACTTTGCCAAACAGTGTAGACATAGAAAGGACAAGGTCAAGGGGCAAGGTGACAAAGTGACTCCTCAGGCAAACATGATAACCAGTTCTGGCTCTGCTGGAACCGAGGACAGGTTAGTGATCTCAAAACTTGAGTTAAATCTGGCCTACAATCCAACCGAATGGTGGATTGATATAGGAGCTACTGTCCATATATGTTCTGATATTTCCTCTTTTTCTTTCTACCAGGAGGTTAAAGGGAGAACTGTGACCATGGGCAACTCCAGTGTTGCACAAGTGATTGGAGAAGGAGAAGTAAAATTGAAATTCACATCTGGAAAAATTATTACTCTCCACAACGTGCAACATGTGCCAGATGTTCGCAAGAATCTTGTTAGTGGTTTTCTTTTGAGTCAATTAGGATTTAAATTAGTGTTTGAATCAAATAAGGTTGTAATTACCAAAGGTGGGACATTTGTAGGGAGGGGTTATGTTGCTGATGGGGTTATTTAAATTGAGTGTATTACCATGCAACAATATGAATAAAAATGTTTCTTCTTCACTTGTTATGCATATTGACTCTTTAGAGATGTGACATAGTAGACTTGGACACGTGAATAACAATACTCTCAAAAGAATGATGAATTTAGATTTAATTCCTAAATATAATTTAGAGAAGAACAAAAAATGTGAAATTTGTGTTCAAGCTAAACAACCTAGGAAACCATTTAAATCAACAAGTAGAAGTTCTAACCTACTGGATTTAATACATAGTGACATTTGCGAAATGAGCGGTATTTTGACGAGAGGAGGAAAAAGATACTTTATTACCTTTATAGATGACATGTCAAAATACTGCTATGTATATTTAATAAAAACTAAGGATGAAGCCTTAGAAAAATTTAAAATTTATAAATCAGAGGTTGAAAATCAAACCCAGAAAACAATAAAAAGACTCAGGTCAGATAGAGGAGGAGAATATAGTTCAATAGAATTTGGAAAATTCTGTGAGGAACATGGGATTATACATGAGACTACTGCCCCTTATTCTCCTCAGTCAAATGGAGTTGCTGAAAGAAAAAATAGAACTTTTCTTGACATGATTAACTCAATGCTTACTAGTTCTGGTCTTTCCAACAATTTGTGGGGTGAAGCTCTAATTTCAGCATGTAAAATACTTAATCGTATACCATTTAAAGATAACCAGAAAACACCATATGAGTTATGGTGGGGTAGAAAACCTAGTCTAAAATATTTTAAAGTTTGGGGTTGCCTTGCAAAAGTTAAAATTAACTCTAGCAAGATGACTAAACTGTCTCCTAAGACTTTCGATGCAGCTTTCATAGGATACGCGGAAAATAGTAACGCATACCGATTCTTAGTAGTACGATCAGATGTACCTGACATTACACCGAACACTATTAAAGAATCGAATGATGCAGTATTTTTTGAGAATGTGTTTCCTATGAAAGAAAAGAGAAAGTTAGAAATAGGAGAATCCTCTGAATCACAAAATGATAACACTGAAATAGAACCCCAAGTTGAACTTAGAAGGAGCAAGAGACCTAGAATAGAGAAAAACCTAGGAGATGACTTCTACACATTCCTTGTTGAAGATGAACCTTTGACTTATGCTGAAGCAATGAAATCTAGTGATGCACCTCTATGGGAGGAAGCCATTAAAAGTGAGATGGAATCAATCCTTTCACACAATACATGGGTGTTAACCGACTTACCTCCAGGGTCTAGACCACTAGGGTGCAAATGGGTCTTTAAAAGGAAACAAAATCCTGATGGATCCATTGAAAAAATACAAAGCTAGATTAGTTGCTAAAGGTTTTAGTCAAAGAGAAGGAATGGACTATTTTGACACTTATTCTCCAGTCACTAGGATAACTACAATTCGAGTGCTTATAGCATTGGCAGCATCATATAAACTTGAAATCCATCAGATGGATGTAAAAACTGCCTTTCTTAATGGCGAGTTAGATGAAGAAATTTATATGGAGCAGCCAGAAGGTTTTGTAGTTTCTGGTCAAGAGAATAAAGTGTGTAAGCTAGTCAAATCGTTATATGGATTAAAACAAGCTCCTAGACAGTGGCATGAAAAGTTTGACCAAGTCATTTTATCATATGGCTTTAATATTTGTGACTTCGATAAATGTGTATATTGGAAAATATTTGATAGGTCTATTATTATCCTATGTTTATACGTAGATGACATTTTAATTTTTGGTAGTGAACATGTCACAATTTTTGAAGTAAAGAAATACTTAAGTGATAATTTTGACATGAAAGATCTAGGGTTAGCTAAAGTAATCTTAGGAATCAAAATTAGAAGGACACAAAATGAGATTGTTCTAAGTCAATCTCACTATGTTGAAAAAGTGTTAAAAAAATTTGGGTACGAAAATTACAAGCCAGTTAGCACCCCATATGATCCTAGCATAAAATTAAAGAAAAATAGTGGGGATAGTGTTTCCCAATTAAGGTATTCTCAATTAATTGGAAGTCTTATGTATTTATCTAACTGTACAAGACCAGATATCTCCTATGCTGTAGGAAGACTAAGTAGATACACTAGTAATCCCGATAAAACACATTGGAATGCAATAGAAAGGCTTCTTAAATATTTGAAGGGTACCATTAACTACGGGATATACTATTCTGGTTTTCCTACTGTACTAGAAGGGTATAGTGATGCTAACTGGATTTCTGATTCCGAAGACACAAAGGCCACTAGTGGATTTGTCTTTACACTAGGTGGTGGTGCAGTCGCTTGGAAATCTTCCAAGCAGACCTTGATTACTAGATCCACCATGGAGGCTGAGATGGTAGCCTTAGAGTTAGCTGGTGGAGAAGCAGATTGGCTTAGGGGTCTGTTATCAGATATCCCCATGATGGATAAGCCTATTCCTGCTATTCTAATTAACTGTGATAATCAGGCGACTATAGCAAAAGTAAAAAGTAAAAATCACAACTCGAAGTCGTCTAGGCATATTGAGCTTCGATATAAAATTTTAAGGAAGCTCACCTCTACTGGAGTTATAACTTTAAGTTATATTAAATCAGTGGAGAACTTGGCAGATCATCTGACCAAGGGCTTGTCGAGAGGACAAGTTCAATATGCTTCGAGGGGGATGGGTTTAAAGCCTATTTTTGAGTCACCGTCAGCGGCAACCCAACCTATCTGACTGGAGATCCCAAGATGTAGGTTCAATGGGACAAACAAGCTGACTGAGTGGTTGGTAGGAGCACCAGATTTAAAGTGAACTCAGTTCACTACCCATCTCTATGGAGCAGGTGCTCAACTGCACTAGACAGGAGGATGGCGTAATGCCTTAATGATATCAAGGCTATTATAGCAAGGTATAGAGTTGCAGTATACCCTTGGAGATATCACTGATGTGAGTGTGACTGTGGGGCCGCAGTCAAATAGAGAATTAAGGCTTGTTCTCTAAGAGACACTCTCAAAACAAGATACCTGTGCACGGCCGTAATGCGCTACCCCGATGGAACTCACATGCAGGGTCAACTCTTAGTTGTTCAGTATTTTAAAATCTATATATAAAGTCCAAGTTCAAGACTTTGTTCACTTCGGACCGGTGTGGATGGCAAAATACCAACTAGATGAAGGTTCAAGTCCGAAAGACACCTTTCATCGAAAGCTAAGTGTACTGAATGCTCGTACTTTGAATTTTTCAAAATTTTGACATTTTCAAAATTATCTCAAAAATTTTTTTTTTTCCGAAATTTCAAAATGGTGGGGAATGTAAGAGGTTTTGAATTTGAAATTTGAAACGGTTGTGAACCGTTTCTCCCCATTTAAACTCATTTAAAGCCATCCTAAATGCAATACAAACGTTGGGCTCCAACGTTGATCCAGATGGGAGAGAGAGGAGAGCTCTCTCACACTCATTAATTCCTTCTCTTCACATCCGTTAGAGGGCTTTTTTCCTTCTACGGTTTTCCTTGCTTTTTCTGATTTTTTTTTTGCTTTCAAGTGGTGAGGGGAGAAGACAAGAGGGGTTATCTTGTGGTTGGCCTCCTCTTCGCCGATCACTCTTCATCTTTTGGCTTTGAATCAGTTTTGTACGAGCATACAGAAAAATCCCTGCGGAGTTCAAGAGATTTTGTAGTACTGTGCACGTCTACAAAATCAACGGTCCGTTGTATCTTGGGAAGGGATCGCCAGAATCCGGTGCATATAAGGAGGCGAATCTCTTTCAAAGACAGTGACTACACGCCTCGGACCGATCTACAGGTATTATCTATTTTATTTTGGATCTAAAGAAAACGACATCAAAGAGGTACGCATTGGAATCAGTTGTTTCAGTGATATTAAATTATTTAAGTTTTATTTGAGTTCTTTGAGTTGATTACTACAACATTTTTGAAAGAGATTTGTTTCCGAAACACAAAGATGGACAAAGTTAAGAACTCATTAAACGATATCCTGAAACCCGAGTCATTCGATGGAAAGAATTTTGTTAGATGGCAAACAAAGATGGAGTCTTGGTTGGACACATTAGATTTACTTTATGTGGTTTCAAACAATCCTTCAACTAAGGACTCAATGGATCATGAACCCGGCAGATCAGCTGCTAAATACAAATTTGATAAAGATGATCGTTTGTGTAAGAGTTTGATACTTAGTTCACTAAATGATAACTTGTACGACATCTACTCTAGAGCTGAGGGTACAGCTAAAACATTGTGGGATGAACTTGAGTCAAAATATGGTAAAGAAACTGAATCAGAAGAAAAGTTCATCATAGGAGAATATTTTTCTTACAAAATGGTAGATCACAAATCAGTAATTGATCAAGCACATGAAGTCCAGAATATAGTGGCGAAGATCATCGCAATGGGAATTTCTATAGATGAGAGAATTCAGGCGGCAGCCCTTATAGAAAAGCTTCCATCTTCCTGGACAAATTTTAAAGTCTCTTTGAAGCATAAGAGACACACCCTCTCTTTGGATCAAGTACTAGTGTCCCTTCAAATAGAAGAAAAACACAGGAATAACCATAAACAGGACTTGGGTATTGACTCAGAAGTTAATGCAAAAGCAAACTTAGTAGAAACGAAGAAAACTAACTTCTGGAGAAATAAACCCAAGAAACACTTTGAGAAGCCAAAACCAAAGATTCAAAAGGAACAGAGCAAGAGAACATGTTATGTCTGTGGAAAACCAGGACACTTTGCCAAACAGTGTAGACATAGAAAGGACAAGGTCAAGGGGCAAGGTGACAAAGTGACTCCTCAGGCAAACATGATAACCAGTTCTGGCTCTGCTGGAACCGAGGACAGGTTAGTGATCTCAAAACTTGAGTTAAATCTGGCCTACAATCCAACCGAATGGTGGATTGATATAGGAGCTACTGTCCATATATGTTCTGATATTTCCTCTTTTTCTTTCTACCAGGAGGTTAAAGGGAGAACT
Organism: Phoenix dactylifera; assembly: GCF_009389715.1. Taxonomy (NCBI): domain Eukaryota; kingdom Viridiplantae; phylum Streptophyta; class Magnoliopsida; order Arecales; family Arecaceae; genus Phoenix; species Phoenix dactylifera. Next base: position 12,075,245 of record NC_052392.1, on the reverse strand, counting down.
GTGACCATGGGCAACTCCAGTGTTGCACAAGTGATTGGAGAAGGAGAAGTAAAATTGAAATTCACATCTGGAAAAATTATTACTCTCCACAACGTGCAACATGTGCCAGATGTTCGCAAGAATCTTGTTAGTGGTTTTCTTTTGAGTCAATTAGGATTTAAATTAGTGTTTGAATCAAATAAGGTTGTAATTACCAAAGGTGGGACATTTGTAGGGAGGGGTTATGTTGCTGATGGGTTATTTAAATTGAGTGTATTACCATGCAACAATATGAATAAAAATGTTTCTTCTTCACTTGTTATGCATATTGACTCTTTAGAGATGTGACATAGTAGACTTGGACACGTGAATAACAATACTCTCAAAAGAATGATGAATTTAGATTTAATTCCTAAATATAATTTAGAGAAGAACAAAAAATGTGAAATTTGTGTTCAAGCTAAACAACCTAGGAAACCATTTAAATCAACAAGTAGAAGTTCTAACCTACTGGATTTAATACATAGTGACATTTGCGAAATGAGCGGTATTTTGACGAGAGGAGGAAAAAGATACTTTATTACCTTTATAGATGACATGTCAAAATACTGCTATGTATATTTAATAAAAACTAAGGATGAAGCCTTAGAAAAATTTAAAATTTATAAATCAGAGGTTGAAAATCAAACCCAGAAAACAATAAAAAGACTCAGGTCAGATAGAGGAGGAGAATATAGTTCAATAGAATTTGGAAAATTCTGTGAGGAACATGGGATTATACATGAGACTACTGCCCCTTATTCTCCTCAGTCAAATGGAGTTGCTGAAAGAAAAAATAGAACTTTTCTTGACATGATTAACTCAATGCTTACTAGTTCTGGTCTTTCCAACAATTTGTGGGGTGAAGCTCTAATTTCAGCATGTAAAATACTTAATCGTATACCATTTAAAGATAACCAGAAAACACCATATGAGTTATGGTGGGGTAGAAAACCTAGTCTAAAATATTTTAAAGTTTGGGGTTGCCTTGCAAAAGTTAAAATTAACTCTAGCAAGATGACTAAACTGTCTCCTAAGACTTTCGATGCAGCTTTCATAGGATACGCGGAAAATAGTAACGCATACCGATTCTTAGTAGTACGATCAGATGTACCTGACATTACACCGAACACTATTAAAGAATCGAATGATGCAGTATTTTTTGAGAATGTGTTTCCTATGAAAGAAAAGAGAAAGTTAGAAATAGGAGAATCCTCTGAATCACAAAATGATAACACTGAAATAGAACCCCAAGTTGAACTTAGAAGGAGCAAGAGACCTAGAATAGAGAAAAACCTAGGAGATGACTTCTACACATTCCTTGTTGAAGATGAACCTTTGACTTATGCTGAAGCAATGAAATCTAGTGATGCACCTCTATGGGAGGAAGCCATTAAAAGTGAGATGGAATCAATCCTTTCACACAATACATGGGTGTTAACCGACTTACCTCCAGGGTCTAGACCACTAGGGTGCAAATGGGTCTTTAAAAGGAAACAAAATCCTGATGGATCCATTGAAAAATACAAAGCTAGATTAGTTGCTAAAGGTTTTAGTCAAAGAGAAGGAATGGACTATTTTGACACTTATTCTCCAGTCACTAGGATAACTACAATTCGAGTGCTTATAGCATTGGCAGCATCATATAAACTTGAAATCCATCAGATGGATGTAAAAACTGCCTTTCTTAATGGCGAGTTAGATGAAGAAATTTATATGGAGCAGCCAGAAGGTTTTGTAGTTTCTGGTCAAGAGAATAAAGTGTGTAAGCTAGTCAAATCGTTATATGGATTAAAACAAGCTCCTAGACAGTGGCATGAAAAGTTTGACCAAGTCATTTTATCATATGGCTTTAATATTTGTGACTTCGATAAATGTGTATATTGGAAAATATTTGATAGGTCTATTATTATCCTATGTTTATACGTAGATGACATTTTAATTTTTGGTAGTGAACATGTCACAATTTTTGAAGTAAAGAAATACTTAAGTGATAATTTTGACATGAAAGATCTAGGGTTAGCTAAAGTAATCTTAGGAATCAAAATTAGAAGGACACAAAATGAGATTGTTCTAAGTCAATCTCACTATGTTGAAAAAGTGTTAAAAAAATTTGGGTACGAAAATTACAAGCCAGTTAGCACCCCATATGATCCTAGCATAAAATTAAAGAAAAATAGTGGGGATAGTGTTTCCCAATTAAGGTATTCTCAATTAATTGGAAGTCTTATGTATTTATCTAACTGTACAAGACCAGATATCTCCTATGCTGTAGGAAGACTAAGTAGATACACTAGTAATCCCGATAAAACACATTGGAATGCAATAGAAAGGCTTCTTAAATATTTGAAGGGTACCATTAACTACGGGATATACTATTCTGGTTTTCCTACTGTACTAGAAGGGTATAGTGATGCTAACTGGATTTCTGATTCCGAAGACACAAAGGCCACTAGTGGATTTGTCTTTACACTAGGTGGTGGTGCAGTCGCTTGGAAATCTTCCAAGCAGACCTTGATTACTAGATCCACCATGGAGGCTGAGATGGTAGCCTTAGAGTTAGCTGGTGGAGAAGCAGATTGGCTTAGGGGTCTGTTATCAGATATCCCCATGATGGATAAGCCTATTCCTGCTATTCTAATTAACTGTGATAATCAGGCGACTATAGCAAAAGTAAAAAGTAAAAATCACAACTCGAAGTCGTCTAGGCATATTGAGCTTCGATATAAAATTTTAAGGAAGCTCACCTCTACTGGAGTTATAACTTTAAGTTATATTAAATCAGTGGAGAACTTGGCAGATCATCTGACCAAGGGCTTGTCGAGAGGACAAGTTCAATATGCTTCGAGGGGGATGGGTTTAAAGCCTATTTTTGAGTCACCGTCAGCGGCAACCCAACCTATCTGACTGGAGATCCCAAGATGTAGGTTCAATGGGACAAACAAGCTGACTGAGTGGTTGGTAGGAGCACCAGATTTAAAGTGAACTCAGTTCACTACCCATCTCTATGGAGCAGGTGCTCAACTGCACTAGACAGGAGGATGGCGTAATGCCTTAATGATATCAAGGCTATTATAGCAAGGTATAGAGTTGCAGTATACCCTTGGAGATATCACTGATGTGAGTGTGACTGTGGGGCCGCAGTCAAATAGAGAATTAAGGCTTGTTCTCTAAGAGACACTCTCAAAACAAGATACCTGTGCACGGCCGTAATGCGCTACCCCGATGGAACTCACATGCAGGGTCAACTCTTAGTTGTTCAGTATTTTAAAATCTATATATAAAGTCCAAGTTCAAGACTTTGTTCACTTCGGACCGGTGTGGATGGCAAAATACCAACTAGATGAAGGTTCAAGTCCGAAAGACACCTTTCATCGAAAGCTAAGTGTACTGAATGCTCGTACTTTGAATTTTTCAAAATTTTGACATTTTCAAAATTATCTCAAAAATTTTTTTTTTCCGAAATTTCAAAATGGTGGGGAATGTAAGAGGTTTTGAATTTGAAATTTGAAACGGTTGTGAACCGTTTCTCCCCATTTAAACTCATTTAAAGCCATCCTAAATGCAATACAAACGTTGGGCTCCAACGTTGATCCAGATGGGAGAGAGAGGAGAGCTCTCTCACACTCATTAATTCCTTCTCTTCACATCCGTTAGAGGGCTTTTTTCCTTCTACGGTTTTCCTTGCTTTTTCTGATTTTTTTTGGCTTTCAAGTGGTGAGGGGAGAAGACAAGAGGGGTTATCTTGTGGTTGGCCTCCTCTTCGCCGATCACTCTTCATCTTTTGGCTTTGAATCAGTTTTGTACGAGCATACAGAAAAATCCCTGCGGAGTTCAAGAGATTTTGTAGTACTGTGCACGTCTACAAAATCAACGGTCCGTTGTATCTTGGGAAGGGATCGCCAGAATCCGGTGCATATAAGGAGGCGAATCTCTTTCAAAGACAGTGACTACACGCCTCGGACCGATCTACAGGTATTATCTATTTTATTTTGGATCTAAAGAAAACGACATCAAAGAGGTACGCATTGGAATCAGTTGTTTCAGTGATATTAAATTATTTAAGTTTTATTTGAGTTCTTTGAGTTGATTACTACAACATCCACTACAAGAAAAAAGGGTAATGCCGATATATACATGCCGATGTTAGGTAGACGCGTCGGTAATTTTCGCTCCAGCACCAAAATTTGCCAACACTTCTAAGTAGGGAAGTGGACGCCCGTGCCGACAACTTTATCAACTGGTTCTGGCAGCAGCTCGAGCTTCGGCGGCTCGACTCCATCGTGAGGTACAAGGAGATGCTCAACCGTGGGGTCGGGATTTTCGCTTCTAGTTTTCGCTTCTTTTGTTGGTAAAAATAGGAAAGAAAAGAAACGTCCTTAGATTGCATCTGTGGATCAAAATATGGATTTCAGTGGGCCATCTAGTATTTCTTCTTAAATGTCGAGATGCCACAAAACCAAGAAATCAACTGTTCTATTGCTGATACCAGGCTTTTTTCCTTCGGCAACCAGAACTTTCCTGAGATAGGGTTAGGTGATGTAATTTGTAATTTGTAGATGGAACTTCAGATGGGGTTGGGGATGGGGATGGTGTTAGGAATCTTTACCAATTTATTGTAATTTGTAAAAGAAACATCATTGATGAGATTATATGTAATTTATTGTAATTTGTAAAAAAACATCATTAGGTTTTCTGAACTTGAATTTTCGGAGCATGATGATGCTTCTTCATCGACAACAGATTTTCAATTGTTAAAAAAATATTATATATGAGGTTGCCCGGCAAAGGCCGATGCTTATTAGCATCGGTGGAGTCCAAAATAGGCCGACGCTTATAAGCGTCGACATAGTTTCTGTTTTTGCCGACGCTTTCAAAAAGCATAGGAAATTTTTTTTTTTACTCCCACCTACCAGACGCTTTTGAAAGCGTCGGCGCTAAAATTTTCGAACTTATAAGCGTTGGTACAGGCTCTGAAAAGCACTGGGAAAGACTTTTTTTTTTTTAGTGTTCGTAACATTCTAGCATGAGTACATTCAACAAAATCAGAAAAAAAAGAGAAGACAAAAAGGGAGGGTGACTGATAACTAGCCCATAAGATGCCATTAAAATGTTGGGCAACTTAGGAAGCCACCCAATCAGTTGCTCTATTTGCCTTTCGGTATATATGTGTAACATGGGATTCCACGCAGTCCTGCAACAACCCATGAATATCGTACATAAGGGGGTGCTCAACACCCGCTCTGGTGTGTCCTTGGATCCACCATATCACAATCACCGTGCCCCCCTCAAGATGAATATGGTCAGCTCTTAGAACATGACGAGCATAACAGATGCCCTCTCAGGCTGCTCTCAGCTCACCACCCGAAATAGAAGTGTTGTAGAGCCGATAACCCCCGCTGCAACCAATTTGGAATCAGAACCTCTGATAGCAAACCTAGCGCCATTTCTTCTTCCGCCATCAGACACACTATCTTAAGAAAACTTAGGAATGGGGGGCTCCCAGGCTCTGAATTAGTTTTTGAATAGCAAGTGTTGGAGTGAGTGCTGCTGATGGAGCCCAAATGCAATAGTGAGCGGGGGGAATTGTGAAGTGGTATGAGGTTTACTAATGTTCTGAGGGGAAGTTGGGACTCGACATGGTCTCTGCTCTAACAAGTGTGATAATGTACTAATGCCATACAACTGTTGGACCTCTCTATGGCCTAACAAAGAGGTAAAGTCATGTCAAATCTTAACTTCCCTTTTCAGATTAGTAGAATGAGTGCACTGAAAAAGACACACACACACACACACACACACACACACACACACATATATATATTAATATCATAATACAATTTTTGATATCCTCAAATTCTTTCTGTTGTTTTCTGTTGGAAGGGAGGATGTTGACAAGTTCAAGTGCTCTTTAATTTACAGGTTCATAGAGCTTTAGCTAAGAAGAAGCGAATAGTGTTCACTGGGCATTCGTCAGGAGGTTCAGTTTCAGTGCTTGCGGCAATCTGGCTTCTTGAACAATTCTTCAAGTTGGACAATAAAGATCAAGTTTTACCTTTCTGTGTGACTTTTGGGTCTCCCCTAGTTGGTGACAGGGTTTTCAGCCATGCTCTCCAGCGTGAAGATTGGTCTTGCTGCTTCTTACATTTTGTCACAGCAGTGGATGCTATTCCACGTAGCTTGCTGGCTCCTCTGTCATCCTTTAAGCAAGAATTTCAGGCCATTCTGCATTTCTTATGCCCAAAATCACTGTGTTTCAGTCTGAACACCATTGGAGAACCTCTAGTCATACTTTTCTATGGCACCATGTTGAGGAATGCTCTGTCCATTTCAAGCCATCGGGCCTGTTTGATCATGGGATGTACAAACCCATTGCTGGAAGTCATACCTGGCTTAGTGAAACTTACTCCATACAGACCCTTTGGAACTTACGTTTTCTGTAGCAATAATGGGCGACTAGTTAGTTTGAAGAATCCAGATGCTATTTTACAAGTGCTATTTTACAGTTTTCAACTAACTTCCAAAGAGGACTTAACCGAGGTTGCATACAGAAGTTTAGAGGAGCATCTGCTCTACGAGCCAAAGATCAAAGATTGCTTAGCTATGCAAGATGTAGTTTCCGTGGACTGCTTGGAAGCGATTCCACTGTCCTTGAATGATGGCATAAGTGATCAGATGCAGTCAATTGAAACAATGTTAGAAGATCTTCAGTTGGTAAATTCCTTTTTTATTGGCTTATGATAATTTTACCAATTTTAAATTCTTGCTTCGTGGCAATGCAAGTAATCCAATGCTTGAATGTATTAGCTTGCTTACTATGTAATTTACTTCCAGAATAGTTTAGCTGCAGAAAGACCCAAGGAAATCAGCCACTTGAAAAGGCATGCAAAATAAAAACAAGAGAAAAAAAATCTAGGATAAATAATTAGAGGGTATTAACATTATAATCCTGGTTTTCTGTAATCGGTAGTGTGTCCTCATATACCTTTGGCTCGTAGCTTACTTGGTCTATTGTAAACCTAAATACCAGGGTGTCCATTGAGACATATCATATTCCCATCTTAATATTGTCATTCATATGAATTCTACTTCATTGTTTATTTTCAACTAGGATAGAGAACTTGATAGCACATGCCTTTCCATGCCCTTTGTCAAATTTTTGAACTAGTTTTATTATGCACAGACCCCACTTCTCACTTCTCATTCTTGACTTCTATTCCCAAGTTTGAGCTCCATTTTTTCCCCATGATTCCAGGATCAGCTATGGTACCTTTATAGCAGTTTATCATCCAACTTCTAATTCTTCTACATCAACATTCTCATTACTGCAGTTCTCATCTATGTTAATGTGGGTTCAGATATCAGTAAGAGGTCTAGGTGCATGTTAAAATTTGGTTCTTTTGACCCTGAAACTTTTCCATTGAATCCTGCAGATGTGATTTGAGCTTTAAGAGTTCCCTTCCAAGTTTACCATAGTCTTCCGAACATTTTCATGTTGTTCATTGAGCTATTCGCTATAACCCTCTCTCGATCCTTATTCACCATTCTGTTTGTAATTCTTCCACCAATGATGCATTGTTTCTGCTATGCTCGTCCAGACTCCCAATGCAGAACAAGAACTAGAAATTCAAGTTGGTTGCTTATTGAATCTTCAGGAGCATCACTGAGCTTTGTTTTCCTTTGTTAAGTGCATATCCTGTGGAAGCACACTAACTCACACAGAATAATGGCCAAAGATCACAGTATAATTTTATTTTACTCCATAATCCCCAGTCCACTCACAACTCTTACCGGATTTTTTGTGCATCTTTGGTAGTTGCTGCATCATAAATTTTATTTTTTTGGACTTACAAGTTACAAGCTGGCATTATCCACATAATATAGGAACTTAGATGTAAGTTATGCTAGGCCATACTTATGATTTTTATATAATCTACTGCATATGGTATCCTCAAGACTCCTCTGCTCTTTATATATTTATTTGGCATCAGTCTTTATTTGCTCTCTCTCCCTCTCTCTCTGTCTCTCTCTCCCCTCCCCCCTCCCGCCACCCCCAAGGCTCCAACACCCCCCCCCCCCCCCCCCCCCCCCAAAAAAAAAAGGCTTTGTCTATATTTTTTGTTATCTCAATATATGTTGAGTTAGCATCATATGGTTACTTCTTCCATATCAACCATACATTTTTTTCCTTGCATTTCAGAGCCTGGAAGCTAGGCTTTGTCTACGTGCAGCAGGAGAATGGGAGAGCCAAAAACTCAGGAACCAGGCCAAGATTGATGCCAACTACAGCAAGATCCAAGAAGCTCTTAGCTCCCTCAGCAACTATCGTGCAACATGCGAGATACGCGGATTGGGTTATTACGACACCTTCAAACTTCAGAAGGACAGAGAAGACTTCGATGCTAATGTCAGGAGACTTGAGCTTGCAGGGCTCTGGGATGAGATTGTTGAGATGCTGAGAAGGCACGAACTTCCTGACAACTTTGAGGGACGGACTGATTGGGTGGAGCTGGGCACAAGCTACCGTTGCTTGGTTGAGCCATTGGACATCGCCAACTACTACAGGCACGCAAAGAATGAGGACACAGGGCCTTACATGGTGAAAGGCAGGCCCAGACGCTACAAGTACACACAAAGATGGCTCGAGCAGGCCAACCGAATGCCTCCATGGTCCAGCGTGGAATCATGTTTCTGGGCAGAAGTTGAAGAACTTTGTATCGACAGCAGCAGCAGCAAGCCGTTTGAAGAGATGAAGGGAAAGGTATTGGAACTCGAAAAGGAGGCATCGATGTGGCTTTCTTCTGGGAAGCTGGGTAAGGATGTCTTGCTCGAGGAGTCCACTTTTGTTAAGTGGTGGAAGACTCTACCCATACAACACAGACTGGGGTCCTGTATTTCGAGGCTTATGAATGGCGAGAATATCTCTGGAAGTTAGATCGGCACTTTGGAAACCTGGAGGAAGTGGCAGCATGATAAAAGACACCTACTGCATTGATAGTCGCACAAGCTATCTTTTGCTTCATTTGTGTTCTGTTAGAACACCCTTATGTGAAATATAATCCTAATGGACGAAGAATCAGTTTCCAAATAAGAATGCCATTGTTTGTGAGGTTCTCTTATTTCGAGTTATTAGAAAGCAGGGTGGCCTCCGTCGTTGCGAGATCTCCGAAGAATCAGATGCGCACAGTTTTATCTCCTCATCTAGAGAGGCCGTTTACTGGTTCATAATGAAATAACTTTATTGTTGCACCAGAGCTCATCCTCCCAGGCGGTATTTCATTCTTTTTATATCAGAAATTACTAATAAAAATATTATATATAAATATGCAATTTGTTTTTTTATTGAAAAATTGCCTCAGAATATAAGATGGGCTGACCTTTTTAGACTACAGAGTATAAACCTTTATCACTAATCAAATTTGTAAGTCGGATAACTAATAAAATTTCAAGTGTATTATGAAATATATGTAGAAGTCCATCAATCTTTTGAACTATAGAAGACATGTCTTTGAGATACATCCAAAGAACACTTGCGCCACGAGGTGAGAATAACCTTCTCGCCGCTGGATGACAAGAGCCAAAAACTTGAGATAATGGTTTGTAACACCAACCACAACAGTTTTTTGAAGGCCTCTTGTTGTATATATAATAAATTTTCAAATAATGGTGTCTGTTTTCATAGTAAAGAAACAAAGAACAATTGTTATTTAGCTATTATCTCATTATTATTTTCACATATTGGGAGAACTGCTTGCTTCCTAAAACCAGCGTCATAGGTGGTCAGCAGGGGTCAGATTACAGGGGGGATGGAAGGATTAAATTTTAAAATTGTTTTTAGGATATCTTTGATTCAACATAAGTTGATAGAAGGGATGTAGGATAATAAATTTGATTTCTAAGGTGATGTGGCTTCCAACTAGGATCCTAGTTAGAGAGTGAAAGTCAAGTCAAGGTCAAGAAGATGAAAGACCAAGTGTCGCAAGATGTCACCATGAGTTATATAAGGTTAAGAGTCATAAGTTGCAGAATGTAAAGAGTCATGAGTTATATGAGATTTACGAGGTATGAGTCATGGATATATCAAAAGTTATGAGTTAGGAATAATATTAAAGGTCAAGAGTTATGAGTTATATGTAAGAATTTCTAGAGTTACATAAAGTCTATATAACAAGTTGTAAGGTGGACCTCTATAAATCATCCATCTTTTTCAGCCCAAGCATGGAGCGCAGGGTCAGGAGGGAGATTAGGGGGATCTTGGACATGCAGGAGCAGGAGGAGACATGGAGCTAACTAGGGGTACCCATCTCAGGCAAGAGGCTACAGGTTGCGGAGTGCACTAATCTTGTACAATGGATCCAAAGCAGGCTGGAGGACGTCATCTCTTTCTATGATGGGTAGATTGACGCTGATCAGGTTGGTGTGTGTGCTCCATGCCTATCTATCTTATGGCTAACATTGTGGTTCTGAGCACAGTGCTGATGGGATTGAGCGTCTGCTTCGAAGCTTTCTATGGGGTTCACATGGAGGAAGCTATAAGGTACACTTGGTTGCTTAGGAGAGTGTCTGCATGCCCATCAGCATGGGTGGCCTTGGGGTGCAGCCTCTTCGGGAGAGGTGCAAGGTGCTTATTGCTCGCCATGCGATATGGTTTATTCCTGAGCCTCAGGACTTCTAGAGTCAGATTATGGCATTTAGATATGGACATGCGAGGTCTGATGGTGTGGCCCTAGGAAGGCGGAGATGTTCCTTCATGTGGCGTGAGATCGGAAGGTATTTGCCAGTGGCTTTGACAAATACCAGATGACTGATTGGGGATGGGCGACGCATTCATATGGTGGCTGACCAATGGGTGGACGCTCTCCCCTTAAGGCTTTGGCTGACTTCGGTTCGTGTCAAGGCGGCGGACGGACTGCGAGTGTGTGACCTCCTCGGTCTAGGAGGGAGTAGGATGACGCCAGGCTTGATCAGTTGTTTGGAGAGCATCTTGCAGAGCGTATCCAGTTGCTCCCGGTTCTGGGGTGTGCAGGTTCGGATGTCCGAGTTTGGAGCACGTCATGTAGGGCTAGTATCCGAGTGGGGGATGTCTTTCGTGTTATCAGGAGGGAGCATGAGCCGAGACCGGAGTGCGGTTGGATCTGACCAGTCGGACTTCATCCGAGGGTTGCACTATTCTTGTGGAAGGTGGTCTGAGAACATCTTCCAACGAGATTGGTGTTGAGTAGGCGAGGGATGCCGATTTTCCCTCAGTGCTCAGAGTGCAATGGCGATGAGACGGTGGATCACGTGCTGTTCCAGTGTGCGTGGGCGAGGTAGACCTGGAGGCTAATTGGGGTCCCACAGGAGGCTTGGCGTCGGAGGAATCTCTTCTTGCATACTATCCGTCGAGCGCCCCTCAGACGCGCCGGGCGGCTATTGGAGCGACTTGTATAGCCTACCACATCTGGCTGACAATGAATGCTCAGACATTCGGTGAGCATAGCTCGTCCTCGAGGTTCGTGGTGGAGCGCGCTCGGGCACAGGCGATAGAGATTTATCATGCTACTTTATCAATGGGCCTTTGATAGCTCGAAACACTTAGGACCTCTATTCTGTTCAGGCAACGCTTCGCATGGTGTTTTTCACCTAGGAGCCCCCAATTTCGAATTTTCTCAGGTCAATTTTGATGGGTCTGTTATGAAAGAAGGTAGGAGGGGAGATGCTGGCTTCGTCATCAGAGGCTCGAACTCTAGGATGGTGGCTGTCAGCTCTTTGACATCTTAGTTTTCGGTGCTGAGCTACGGGCTGCTTGAGCTGGCCTTGGTTATGTGTAGCGAGTGTTACGGGCTTGCTCGATTATATTGGAGGGTGACTTGGCCACGTTGATCTATTGTATCCAAGGGGGTCCGAGCAGTGGTGGAGTGGGTCACCCCCTGCTTCGAGACATCTGGACGATGGTGAGAGATAGGGTGGTCTTTTAGGCCAAGCATGTATTCAAAGAGACCAATGCAGCCGTGGACTGGGTGGCTGCTTATGTAGCCAGTCACTCTGGGGGCACCCTATGGGCTGTATAGGTGGAGTTGCCTTGTGCCCTTCATTATTTATTATTTTCTGATTTTATTGGGTGTATCCATACTCGTATTGTATGACATATCCGCTTTAACGAAAAAAAGGGTTGTAAGCATCCATTTGTAAGTGGAGTTGATTGAAAATTATTATTCTTCCAAACTTTGTTCTTAAGAATTTCTACCACATTCTTCTTGAGTGTTCTTCCTCATTTTTCTAACAAAGTGGTATTAGACCTAGATTGATCCAATGGCCAACAATACAATGACATTTTCGGTGTTTTAGCTTACCAGAGACAACTACAAGAATTAGTGCATCCAAATAAAGGAACTACTCGGCTTGCAAGATGTGTGGGAGATGGTAGAAAAAGGCTATATGGAGCCTGAAGATGAGGCGACCTTGATGGAGAATCAAAGGCAATTGCTGAGGGAGCATCATCAATACAAAATATTGTACCCTTTGGCAACATGATATACTCTTTCGAAACCTTCAATTAAATTCGATGTACCCGATATGGTATTGACATTGGCATTGCTTAATTTCAAGTATTGAAAATACTTCTAATTTTTAATAATTGTGTGAAATGTAGTACTGTCTACTAGACAAGCATCATCACCATTCAATTTATCAGTAGGACCCAATCCTCTACAAACATGCAAAACATATGTAAACCTTCATTACTTAAAACATGACATAAAGTTTTACAACACGATAAAGAAAAATGCGCTAATTAAAAGGAACACTTCCATCACCAATCAAATGATCAATTCTACCACTAGGATCCTTAAAGAAATTAGAAACATCAGGATGAGTACTATCAACCCCATTAGAGTTTTCGAAATGTGTTAATGGTTCAACAAAATTTGTTTCAATTTCTTTTTCTTTTCTTTCGAAGAGGTTTGGTAGAGATCTGCCAAATACTTAGGTGTACGACAAGTACGCGACCAATGTCTATTCATACCATATCTATAACACACATCTTTAGATTTTTTTTTATTTTATTTTGAGAGCCTTTGCTCTTATCTGAGTTATTTCACTTCTAGTGCTTCCACTTCTGGTGGTACGGTGCATCCCGCTTATTATTTTTTCTTTTGGTGGTTTCAATTCTAGTGCTACCATGATAATTCTTTCTACCATGTTCTCTCCCACATCCATGATTCTTCTGGAATGATGTACTATTCGCTTCAGGGAATAATGTTGCTGCTGCAGGAGCATATTCGAGATATGAAAAGTAGTAAATGTCTTCTCTAGCATATCCTCATTGGTGACTTTCTCACCACATAATTTCAAAAGTGAGATAATTTTAAAAAGTGCAGAATTGTATTCACTAACACTCTTAATATCTTGCAACCTCAGGTGCATCCAATCATATCGAGCTTTTGGGAGGATTACGCACTTATGGTGCTCATATCTCTCCTTTAAACTATTCCATAAAATGAGGGGATCTTTTATCGTGAGATATTCAGTTTTCAATTCCTCATAAAGATGGTACCGAAGAAAAATTATTGCTTTAGTACGGTCCTGCAGGGACGCTTGATTTTTTTTCCTTTATAGTATTTTCAAGGTTCATCGCATCAAGATGGATCTCAGCATCAAGGATTCAAGATAAGTAATTCTTGCTAGAAATATCAAGAATAACGAATTCAAGTTTGGTAAGATTCGACATTCTCTACAAATAAGAATTATAGGATTAAGAATTTGTATCATATAATATTCACATAACAATAATATTGTTCTATACTTTCTTCAAGAATAAAAGCTTGATACAAATTGCAAATGAACAATATGACCATTCTAGGTCAATCATGAAAAGCACAAATTTTATATTGAGAATACTAATTTGAGAAAGAAGCTTATAGAGATTTGAGAATGACACAAAAAATCTCTTGTGAAAAGAACACCTCGTATTTCCACAATTGGTAGAACCTTCGTGCTGATAACGTGTTGTAAAATAAAAAGTAAAAATATTAGAGACAATAAAATAAATAGGACAAAAAAATATAGAAAATTAGCTCTTTAGAAATTGGTAATATTTTTTATTTTTTCTTATATTTTTTTTCCTTTTTACTTATGTACATTTCATTCTCGTCAAAGTATCTTTTCATAGGCCTAGGATTATAATGAAGAGACAGAATAGTTATAATGACAAGATACCTAAGAATAAGGAAAGATGAAAAGATGGATGAATATAGATATTTCTAAGGGATAAAGGACATATTTAGGAGTTATAAAAGATGAAAAATAAGAAGGTGAAAAATAAGAAGGTGGAAAAATACAAGAGGTGAAAAACTAAATGGTCAACCATCCAAAAGCAGTGGTTTCATAACCATATGGCTTATGATGAGATCAAGCCGTACATTACCCCTCAAACGTCTTCGCCGGTCCCCATTTGCTACGAGGACCTGGATCTCACGGACCCGAGCTTCCTCCCCAGTTCTTGCGGCTTCCGTCTTTATCTCTTCTGATGGGCGCTGCCCTGGGTTCAGGAAGCAGTACACTGCCGTGGCAGAAGGGATGCCGCCTTTAGCTTTCCGACTTTCTTGTTCTTGGAGCACGAATTCAAGATCCTAAGAGGGAGTGGAGTCATGTTGGGGTTTGGGGCGCGACATTCCTTTCCCATCTTTTTGTTTCTTGAATGCTGTCTCAAGGGGAAATTTGTGGGTCTTTGCGATCTTTTTGTCTTTTGTGCATCTCACGAAGAAAGCATTGTGAATGCTGGCATGGGTTTTGAGTTTGTGGGAAACTTGGTTCTGGTTGTGTGTTCCATTACATTGCTACGGAGGATTTGGATGTGAATAGATAGGACATAAAAATATACGTATTTATATTTGAAAAGATGTTTTATTATATTTTCTTCTAATGTTAACTTGTGGGAGCTCTGCTTTTTTCTTTGTTCATGCAGAGATTTCATAATGTACTCATCTGGATATGGAAATGTAAAACAACTAATCTCCATTTATCCTGTGGAATTACAATTGGCAATTAAGAATTTTGCTTAAGCACCCATGCGAAAATATTGGTTCTTCTCTGGTCTTTGCAAATTGATAATGGTATCATCGGTTTATTCCATCATTGAGGTGTTCCACTGCGCTACTTGACAGTGAAGTCTACTGATACTTTGCCTCTCATCTACATTTGGTTTTTGTGGAATTGATATCATTTCCTTCACTTATGAAATTTGCATATTTCATATCATTCCGAGAAAACGAAATCTCAGGAAAATCTATAGACACGTCCATCTGCTTGGAAGATTGTATGATACTTATTTCTAATTTATAGTTTGCATAATGCTTGGTGTTTCTTCCCATATGTGATCTTGATTGCTCTCTAATATCTATTATGTCCTTTGTTCAGGTTTTCTTTGACATTATTAGAGCATCATGTATTTGGTATTATTGTTGGTCCCCTATTGGAGTATGTGCTCGCTTTTGCATCATCTGTAGCTCATTTCTTTTCAAGAAGTGGTGGTCAAAGATCTTGACGAGTCAATGTTGCCGAGGTAAATATTTTCTCCTTGTCGTTTCATGATTTTCAAAAATAGGTGAGCTTGTCTACATTGCTTCTTGCATATCATCATTTTGACAAAATAACATTTAGTGAAAGTTATTACATAAAGGAATTCAAATTTTGTTGTTATTGGCTGTAGACATCTGTCAGAATTCCTTTGCCATTTAATATTAGTGTTAATTGTTCTACCTCCACTTCTGTTGATACCAAATTCTTTGAAATCACATCAAATGTGAATTTTCTTTATAAGAACACAAACATGCGTTCAGCACTAATATCAGATATGATGAGAAGGGAGAAAATGGAGAGTTGGTGAGGCTGTTAATTGCATGGCACCTGTATGAATTTAACTTAACTAGACAATAAGAATGATGGGCTGTTCCTCAAATGCTCCTTTTTTTTCTTTCTTATTTTTTTTAAAAAATGTTTATCTTAATAATAATCCATGCAATTCAACTTTTTTTTTTTTTGGGCTAAAGGCCCAGAATATTGCCATCATCAAGTTGCAGTATATTATATATGTATATTTATGTTAGAAGTATCGGATTATTCTCGGAGCAGATGACACTTACCTAGACTAGGTTTATTTAGTTGGCTAATTAATTGGATTCAGGCTTACATCTGGCTAATGAATTAGTTCTATCCTAAATGCTTCTGGCCCAACTAGAATTTCGATCAAAATGTGTTCCACAGACAGGTCTGTGGAAGACTTGTTCAAGCAGATCGTATTTGGTAAGTTGGAATGAGTGAGATGGAGTACAAGACCTTTTAAATGTGATTGATTTGTTGATATATGAAATGTATACGTGGGAAGTTCAGGTGTTCTCATGTTCATTCCTGTGTGATAGAGAATCAATGAGCATCTTCTAAGAAACATCCATCCTCACTTAATGTAGAAAGTGTTAGAAGGACTTTGTACATAGCTTCCTATAATAAAAGGGGGCTCCATAGGCTGAAGTAATCTTCATGAATGATTCTTTGCTGAAAGAAAGCAAATTCATTTGGGTTTCTAGACTCTGCCTTTGTTTGGTAAAATATTGGTAGTGAATCATAATTCTATTTACACAGACTTGTAGACCTGTTTTTGTTGAATGGGTTAGAATTTCCTTCATCAGTATCTTTATAACAATTTCTCTTCTGGGGTTTACATGTGCACATGTTTTTTGTTAAAATTGAATTGAAAAGGTTTGATTATTGAAATTAATTGATACTGATTAGTCCTACATCAGTTTGATGTTGATATATTCCAATCATGTTTCTTGGCAGCCCCACCAACCCAGAAAAAAAAGTGAAGAAAAAGAGAACAAAATAAAAGTCTAAACCTTTGAAATGAGATCTTTCTTTTATTCTATTCCAGGACCTCTCAGAAATGTTTCCTGCGAAGATCTTGGCAATTTACTGGATGGGCTTTTTTTTTCCCTGTTGAGTTTCTCTTCTGGTGTTTTGTTCTGATTTTCTGTTCATTTCTCTACAAACAATTACTTATATGCTGAAATGTGTTAGCGATGTATCTTTCACCCTTAGTCTGTCCTGTGAAATGTTTTGGATTGGTTCATTATATCGGACTGTAACCACTTGACTATTTAGCCTCTTGATATATTTTATTCAAATATTCTATCTGTGAAGGACTGAAGGAGAGCTTGAGATGAAACAAATCTTTTCCCTTTAGTTTTTTTTTTTTAAATAAAGGCAACATGTATCAACTATTGGATCCTAAATATTCTGGCCTTAAAAAACCTCTTGTTGACAAAGGGCATTATATAAATATTCTGACCTAAATGAAGCCAACATGTAGTACCTGAAGACTATTAAGAATCTGATTTTTTTTTCACTCTTTTTCATGATCTGTCAAAGATATTTCTATATTTTGCTTCCATCCTGACAGCCATGCATTTGTTCTATTGAGTTGAGTTTACTGAACCTCTTTACTATAATGTGTCGAGAACCACGTTCTAGTAATCATCCCTCTCTTGCCATTCCTGTTCATTGGAAAGGTTTTTTTCTTCGTTTGTTCTAGAATATTAGGGTGGACAAGATATGAAAATGTTACGATGCCACTTTGATTAACTGTGTTGCCTAAGCTTCTTGATTTGCCAGCATCTATTAATCCAAGCATCTATTAATCTACCTATCCGACCTTAACCAATTTCTCTCTTTGTTATTGTACCAAGTAGAAGTAGAGATTATCTAATATATTTTCAATTGCATGCATTCATATTATTTTGAAGATAAAATTTACTTTCTTAGTGAGAAATCCTCTTTTATCTTAGAAATGCTATTAAAGTTTCCATTATCTTGTTGAGTTAGTAAACAGGCACCCAAAGGTATACCTATATCTATATATATAACTAATTCTGTTGCACTCATTTTGAACCCAATTTTGAGTAATACCTGTTGGCATGGATGATTCAATGAGAAGCTTGCAACCACAATGCTGCAAATCATACCAAAGAGGATCTTACTTGTCATTATATTATATCCAAAGAACTTGCAACTAGAATTCATCAAACATTCATTTATTCCAGGGTTTGTCACATCCATGTTGGTACATCAAGCAATCAACTAATCTAGTTAAATTAATTGTTCATAGAATCTTGTTTTATCTTTTTAATCCCATTATTGCTTGTTTATAGTAGACAACGACAGGTTCCTCCTATCCAAAATAGAGCTCAACTCAACTGAGTATAGATTTAGGCTTGTCACTTGTCTTTTTGATCGATCCACCAGATCTTCAGGCACAATACAACTACAAAAAGTCAAAAATAGGGAAAGAAAAAAGCAGAAACCTAAAGGTCTATTAATTCACAAGGCCTTTTCTTTGGGGAACACAGAATTTTATTCCTTTACCGTGTCACTGTCATACTCCACATCAACTCTTTTACCATAAAATTATTGACAGAATCCGTGGGTGCGCAAATCTCACAAATGGGACTTTGATAAAATCGTAGTTAGTGTGCTACACTATTTCTCTTTCTTCGTAGTATCTACCAGAAAGTCCAGTCATCATTATATGTTTTTGGAAGAAGTCCCAAGTCTTGAGAAGAAGAGGCAGCTTGATGTTAGGTTGAATTTCAGTAGTAAAAAGTAGCTCAAACATTGGATATGAATTCTACATTAATATTTAATATGAATGATTGGTGGATGGGGATGGATATGGCCAATTCCAAATAGTTATGACGAGAATTGATTCTTGGATTATGATCTTTTGAAATGAATCCCATGCATGCTTCGACCTGTTTCTCAGTTGTGAATCCTTCTCCTCCTCCTCGTCCTCCGGCACTTGTGTGCATTTTCTCCTCCTCCTCCTCCTCTAACATTTGTTTGTATTTGCAGCTGATCTAGTATTAACAGTCAGTGATTTGACCGTCATCCTCCTCAGCACATGTGTGCATTTGCAGCTGATCTAGTCTTAACAGTCAATGATTTGACCTTCATCCTTTCAAGATGGGTTTTGTCCCATGGGCTATATTCACATTTTTTTTATGAGTTTTCTGAGTGGTTGATTGTATGTGGGTAGTTAGGGGATTGTATAGCAGTTAGATATAAGTCCAGCACTCAGATGTGCACCTAAGCTATAATTTTTGAAAAATATCATTAGCTTAAAACTAAATTTTATAAATATGTTTTTATAAATTGATTTTAGAAATGAAATAAGGAAAAAGAAAAAGATGGTTAATGGAGGGAAAAGTTTATGTGTATTTTAGTACCTGTTGTAGTTTAACATGACATGTTAACTAATAAAATGTTAACATTCTCTTATAAGATGCCCAGTAGTAGTAAACAATAGTCGATGAGCTCGATTATGTAAAATCACACATCCAACACTAGTGAATGACGAATAATTAATACAAAGCTGGAAATGAAATTAAAAACTGATCAAAATTTATATTACTCTATGACTTCTAAGGGACAACTAAGTCAACCTCTTACACTACTAGCAAGAGATGGGGGTGTGGGTTATACCAATGCGGCTATGCCTGTTCAACTCATCTAATACCTTAGCTCACATTGCTAATCCTGAGCTGCAATGAGCACGGTCCAAACTTGACCTTTCTGGGTTGTCTTGGCTGAGGTAGTCTCCTCGGATGCATGCTTAGCATTCTGACAGCATATATGGGTCGCCTTGGTGGTTGGAGTACTAAGCAAAGTTGCTGAGGGTCCATCTTAGGCTAGTGGCCTCTCAAGTGAATGGAGTGACTTTTTTATTTGGTCATTTCTTATCAAGCAATTGTTGCACTGTTGCGATGCTCAATCAGTTTTGCAGTTTGCAGATTTATGTTGCCATGATTCAACTGATACATATCAAAGACATTTTTTGGTTAGCCTTAATGATCACATAGCCTAAAGTAAGAACCTGTCTCCTCCCTCTGCAGCATTCATTCCACACCCATGGATTAGGCTCATTGTATAATTCTAGAGAAACTCGTTGCATACTCCTTGAGTAGGTTTTTCTTTCTTTTTCTTGAAGCTAATGTGAGGACTTCTGGACCAAAAACTCATAAGATTCTTATAGCATTATAATAATACAGCATTTAACTAAGCTATCACTTGAAGTTCCGATCGACCCATTTATTTGTGATCTTCTTAATTTCTTTGGAGATTGTGGAACCATCAAATTACCTTAAAATTTTAAAAATGTTTTGTCTACTTTACCTTAACCAGATCATTCCTGCATGTTATTTCACTATTGTAAGAAGCATTTTTCAGTTTTTTTTTTGTTATACAGATATAATTTCTGCAGTATCTTATTGGCATAATAGGCATTGCTTGGCATATTACCTGCTTCAGAAGATCAAATTATTGATGTTGCTGGGTCACTGACTGAAAATAAGACGTTCTCTACAGTGGATGGTAGGGTCTAAAAATGATTTTTGAGATGCTGATCTCCTGTTTGTAGCTGTTATATTTTTGCTGTAAAAGTTTCGTGTCCTGATATATCCCTCAAGCATATTAAGTAGAACTTTGTCTGGTTCAATGATGAAGCTGGCATCGAGGGAAAAATTATTCTTCACACATTTTTTTTTGCTAACCTGGTTAGTATCTCATACTGTTTTCATGCAGGGTGTATTAAATGGTTGGCTGAATATTCCTAGCGGGCCAACACTAATTTTTTTGTGTGGCTAAGATGAAACTTTCCCATAATTCATTTATGTGAAATACTTCGTAGGGAAGTGAAGACCTTTTTTTTTGTGGGGAAAACGGCATTTATATTGCTCTCATATGAGTACAACCTGCCAAGTCAAAAGAAAAAAACTGATACAAAGGACGTGGTATGTCTGCAACAGTCGTCCATGTGAACTTTCCTGCATGCCGGGCAACAAAGGAGGCGACCCAGTCAACCGCTCTGTTCGCCTTCCGGTATACATGGGCTACATGAAAGGAGCCCATCCCCTCGACCAATCTGGAAGTCTCGCGGAGTAGCGGATGACCATCGCCAATCCGATCCGCCCCTCCTAACCAGTCAATAACTATAGCAGAATCCCCCTCAGGGTATATCCTATCAGCCCCGAGAACCCTCCTCGCATAAGAAATGCCCTCCCAGGCGGCCTGGCGCTCTACCTTAGCGACGGTCGGGTTGGTAGTGCGCCGCCCACCGGCTGCAATGAGCTTACCATAGTGGTCCCTAATCACAAAGCCCACTCCTCCAAAAACACCAACCGTCGGCCTACTACCATTGAAGTTCACTTTGAGATGACCAGGAGGTGGGGTACTCGAGAGAAAGAGACAACGAGAATGTCGGCTTGAGTAACGCAAACATTGGTGAGAATCCAATGCCCCGAAAACCATCTGGGCGCTGTAGTAGCGAATGAGGTATCCCAGATGTTCCTAGACATTCCAGAGAAAACCATAGCGGTAGCCGCGATGATCTCTGCTGCCTGCCGAGCAGCCTTGTCCGCCACCATCCAGATCGGTGATCTCCTGCCCTCAAACAAGCGGGCATTCTTATCCAACCAGATGTTATAAGCCAATTATGCCCTCATGATCCCATCTCAAAGGTGCTAGGCCTTCTCCAGGCCTCCCTCAAATAATGTAGTAACTCCTCTACTGACTCCCATACTGGCGGAACAGGAGCTGAAGGCGCCTCCCAGATCTGCACCACCCTGGGGCACCTCAAGACGACATGGCTAATAGTCTCCTCCGCATCCGGGCACATCTCGCAATATGGAGTAATCCGAACCCCCCGCCCAGCTAACACCCTTCTGGTCGGTAGATAGCCCCATGCCAGCTTCCAAATGAAGAGGGCGACCCGTGGGTGTATCCGTATCCTCCAGATCCACCCTCCATCTATCCACTGGACTGGCCCCCTGGTCGTCAGTGCTTGAAGGTCCCTGGCCCTCACTCTCGACCGTCCTGTTGATCTCCAAACAAGTCCGTTTGACTCCCCCTGAGCCGGGATAGGAAGTGCCATAATCCGCTCTGCTAGCTGCTCTCCAAAGGCTTGTTCAGTGTTATGTAAAGGTTGTTGATGCAAGACTGTTCGACTCTAATGGTTCAGTAAAGTGTCAATAATGAATATAGACATCTGGTTGGGCAGCATATTGGGTAATGAAAGTTCTGTTGTTTACTGCTATTGCATTCAGAGCAAGAGGACTACATGTCACAATGAGTTTATCTACCACTAATCTTGTGTGATTTGCTGGTAAATTTTTTCATCTGCAAGATTTAAGGGCTTCTATATTCAGGTTGAAGGCTGGCATCTCATGCTGAATGATGTTGAGCTACACTTGATGCTGTTGCATGACTTTACCTACAGGTATAGTTGTGTGATTTTCGTTTTTCATTTTTCGTTTTTTTTTGCACTGATTTAAAGGTTTAAATGCGCTGCTTCAGATAGAAGGCTTATATGTGATGCCAAACAATGCCTCCTGTGATTCTTATGGCATAGTGATCTGCTTTAATCAAGAGAATGGTAGTTGATGTGGTTATACTAGGTCCATTATAATTGGAGTGGTAGCTTTTACAAGTTTGCTGTTCATTTTGTGCGTGCGTGCGTGTTATAAAAAGTTTACTGTTTCTATGATTATCGTGCT
Source organism: Phoenix dactylifera (assembly GCF_009389715.1). Lineage (NCBI taxonomy): Eukaryota > Viridiplantae > Streptophyta > Magnoliopsida > Arecales > Arecaceae > Phoenix > Phoenix dactylifera. Next base: position 12,052,647 of record NC_052392.1, on the reverse strand, counting down.
TGATAAAGGTGTCTGATCATGAATGGCTATCATGCTTTCCATCAAAGCACGCTTGTGCCATTTTGCCATTTGTTTATGATTCGATGTATCTAGAAGTGCTTCCTAAAGTTTCTTAGTACAAATTCTGGTTGACTATGCTTGATTAAGGCATGAACAGCAAAGTAAATTTCACGTTTTTTTTGCACAAATGTTGTATTTTGCTGATAAGGAGATGCATAAAATACTAACACATGTAGTCCTTGCCATGGCTCATATAAAGATCCTTTTTTACATATTTTATTGTTCTTTTTTAGTTTATCTGATTCTCTTCACCTCAAAAACAATAATATGATTCTTCGGCCTTCATGAATTATTCATTTAACTTGTTTCTATATGTTAAATTAATAACTCAGATTTTATCTTTCAGCAAAAAAATCATGGTACTGGGATTTGAAGACTAGCTCTTCAGGAGGCTAGGTCGAAGAAGTGATGTTTCCGACGTGTGTTTTTTTTTTTTCTTTCTGACGACGATGACAACGACAAGGGAGGGGGTGAAAGCCACCCTTTTTTTGTTATGGAAAGAATAATATACATTGAAGAGCGCTGCCTTTCTTAGAGCTGCTTACATTCATACAAAATCACCTGAGTCACGGCCTGTTCTCTCAACTTCAACCCCTCTTTGTACAGCCTCCTGTTTGTTTAACAGAGTAACCCAGGACAAAGATCGATACAGAGATAGCAACAGACATAGCAGTAATAAGAATGACCATACAATTATATTGGATCAAGAGAACGTCGTTAGACAGGTCCTGAAAGGAAACGACTCTTGTACCAAAAAAAAAAGAAGAGACAGAAAACGGCTCAAATGTTCAGCCACTTCTCCCACGGATCATATGAGACATTCTTCCTTGCAGGGTGGTGTAAAAGGCATCTCAATGTGGGATTTTCTGTGAGGAGAAAGATACTCCATTGGCATTGTTGACCTCTAGGCATCTGCAAGCAAGGAAGGGACCCTCCAATCCTTGTTCCAAACTTCAACAAAGTCCGGCATCAGTCTCTGATTACACGTTCCAAGCAGGGAAGCATGCAAAACATGAGGCTAGTACATGCATGCAGGTGTGCACAAGCTTTTTTTACCGTATCTCATTCCTGTAGGCTCCATTTATCATGCGTCCGTCTTGGTGATTGCCCACATGAATAAGATGCAGTGATAGGGGTGGCTTCGCCACGCCGGTGCACGCGATATAGGGTACAATTTCTCCTCCTGGTCAGTCCGTTCCAACTACAGGGAAGGTTGGGGGCTGGTAGGTGGGCACAAGCTTTTGTAGGCACGCAGCATCTGGGTACTAACAGAGAGGGGCGAGACTCTTCGTGAGAATAACCAAACTCTAATTCTAAACGAGAAAGAAGAGACCATAGACTTCCCACATCCATCATAAGAGTGCTCCCGTGCTTTGTTGCAGAGTGCCTACCCTATCGAGACCAAACGCACGACCACCTTGATAAAAACGTGCCACTCGAAGTTCCATTTTTCGCGTGGTGTGCTGCCGTCTTCCACGCATGAATGCAGAGATGAAACTTTTTCTTTTTGCGCATGTCTTCAACAACTGTGGCAGCGGCACTCTAAACTTGCGAGTGGTGCATGAACCGTCCAATCTGTCCTGGGCTCCCATAAAACAACTTTTATTTCCATGAAAAGCTTAATTTAAAAAGAAATCATGCATATGAAAAAGATCATGGTTTGCTCTCTCTCCGACTTTCTGCTAACCTGATTAGCCTTTTCTCATTATACTTGATGCTCCGATATCGGTGCATAAAAGTGGACATTGAGTGTGCAAGACCTAGAACATTTTTAGTGGTGTCATGGTTAAGATTTTTTTTTTTTTTTTTCTCAAATAGATGATCGGTCGTTGTGGCTCTTCATTTGGACCCCTAGAAATGGTGGGGGAGGAGGAAAAACAAATCATGCATATTTGAAATAAAAACATAATTATTAGAATCCCAGGTTGGATGAATGGAGCCTATAGAAACGAATGGCTATGATTGGCAGCATGCATAGCTACATGGTGGATCATATGGGTGACAAGCAGGCCTTCGCACTAGCTCGTCGATCACCACAGGCGGGGAAGAGAGTGGCCTAGTAAAGTATTTTTCTAATTATTAAGGATGAAACTAAAATTCAAAATTACAGGGGATGTGGAATAATTAGGAGTGGAGAAGAGTGCCTTGCATTCTACATGAATCTTGATACACAGAAGATAGAAGAATATCTCTATCATTCTACAATACAGTAGCATTTTGGGCCTTGCATTCCGGGTCCCATTAATTATAAAAGGCATACCATCCTGAGAACAGCACGCAGTCCTTTTTGATCCTCCATTGCTCCTTTATACGCACGAAAAAGATGGTGAAACATATCAACCAAAGGAGGAAGGAAAAAAAAAAAGTAAAAGAGGATGTATCAAACATCATGTATACTTTTTCTTTCCAATACAATAATTTTATCCTCAAAAGAGAGTAGAAACTTATCGAATGATGGTTGTGATATAAAGGATGAGGACTGTACACAGTCTTAAGGATTTGCGAGGAACTACTGTTGAATGATAGCGTGCCATGTGCTCCAAGGCATGGACGACGGACCCAGGCCAAAAGTATCCTCCCTCTTCATCTATTCTCGCTAGGGAGTGGGATAGGTCTTGGCCTTTTTTGAAACTTTGGCGACTCCAACGTTCACATCTCTACAGTCCTGTCAAAACTTCTTTAGAAGGACCTCGAGGAGCCAGGCCTCCATTGCTGCCCTCTCTCTCTCTCTCTCTTTTTCCTTTCTCCTTTTCTTGTATATGGCCAACAAGTTCTTTTGCGTGGGCGGTATCAGCTGTCAACTCAGAGTTAAAGGAAGACAAAAAGCATGCCAGAAAAGCTAGACCAGGCATGGGTGAAAAGGAGGCAAAAAAAAAAAAAAAACACTATTCCGGAACATGGCATCTCATGGGAGTCCTTTTCATCAAGGCTGGAGGTCCAATTAATTCTTTGCTTGCGTGCCTGATGACATAATTTCGTTGGAATCCATGAATCCGGTGAACCTCCCGTTTAATTGGCGCTAGCCATGCTGTCCTTGTAAGGAACCTGCTTCCATTTCCAACCTGTTGCTAATCTCTTTAGCACAGACCTACCAAAGAATGTAAAAAGAAGTTGGGAAGGGAACAATAAGGGAAGAAAGGAAACTGGGTCATGTGATACTAATTTCATTAGAAAAGAACCTTTAGACCTGAGATTAGTGCGCATCTGCCAATAGCTTTCATTCAAAGGTATCTGAAGCTAGCATCATGTGATTTTGTTTCAACGAACGTCAAGCAATGTGTGGTTCACAAGGATTCCTATCTTCATTCAATCCATGGGAGAAAAAAATTGAAAAGTCATTGCATTCCTTTTTTTTTTTTTTTGGTCAATCGGATTTATTAAAAAATATGAATCAGTATAAAATATTGAAAAATTCAGTAGGAATATCCTGCAAAGTCATCCATATAGTAGATCGAGTGATTAGCCACGTATATGTATCCTTAGTTTTTTCATAGCAGAAGGTTGATTTACATAAGCAATGAGGTCAGCTGGCTCCGCTGACTAGTGGAAATGAACAAATACGCCCCCCTCGGGGGGTGTAATTTTGGATGCACATCTAATAACTTGGCATAATTTCTAGCCAACTATTTAAGGAGTATCATCAGGAAACTTCTGGGAAATTATAACAGGAGCCATGTGACCGGCATTAATATTAATTAAAAGCACCGTTTGACATCATTTTCGTATTATCTTGGCCTAGAGATCTACAGCCCCATGGGAAAAATGTGCGTTTATGATTAGGTGAGTTTTTTTTTTCTTTTCTTTATTCTAAAGATAATGATCGAGTGATCTTGGTAAAAGTCTAGATTACGTTAATTTTGGCAACGGATTTAAAAGCCATTTTTTTTGTCGGATCGTGCTTTACAAGTAGTTGATTTAAGTCGAAAGCTAACCAAGTCAGATTGGATATCTATCAGATGTTCATAACAGCTCATTTTATGCCCAAATTGACCAAGTTCAAATGTATCGCACACTAGATTAATTGGTCAGGTTCGTAGGATTACTCCTGATGGTCATTTTCTGCATGTCCACAAGTGAAACTAGTAGTTTGCTTCCTGATGTGCACCAATTACTCCTATCTTGTTGGAGGACAATAAATCCCAGGGTGTTTCAGCTCTTATGTTGGTCTCCTCCAACGAAAAGGATGACCAATTCTGCTCTCATGACCTGCTTGTTTCCTTACTCTTGATGGATGTTGCTTTCGATCGCCTCCCTTCTCAACCTTCATGATAAAATGCTTTAAATTTTTAGATTGGAGCATTTAAATGTTACTTTATTGCATATAGTTTTCTTGCTTTTCATGGTTCATCAACAATATTAATCCATGAACAATCCAAGTGAAAGTACCCTTTCCAACTTACATAAAATAGATATCGATCACCTTCAAATCTCCTTTTATTTCTATTCTTTTTTTTGAGAAACTCCTTTAATTTATTTTCAATGATTAATGAGCTTATTACTGCCACATATAACACAGATGCATCAACTGTTGCACACAGCTTCTTGCTATTGACTCCAATTTATCGATGAAATTTAACAATACATTAAGCTAATACCACATTTCATGTATATAATCTCATGTATTCATAATCTTTTCCTTTTTATCCACCATGCAAATCTTAGCACCACTATGAGGTTTAGTTAGTGTGTTTTCTTTTATTTTTCTAAGCACATTTTATTTAAACCTCAAACTAATGATATTTTTTTTTGGAAACTGGATGCAATAATAGTTATTATTTATTTAAATAATGCTATTGTTCATTATATCTTTTATACTTTGTGGTACCAACTACCAAAGTCAGGAAAAACTCTCTGATTGCAAGATGATTGCCATGGATCAACTTTTTCTTCTTTTTTTTTTGTATTATTGGACAATTCTTAAGCTCAAATTATTTTAAACACGGCTGTAGCTAGGTAAGAGACATGTTGGGGCTTGATCAAGCAAGAATCCGACTTGACTTAATCTAATCTTGAAGCACGATTTCATAACCAGGGTCAACTCCTTGTACAAACATTTTACCAGTCAAAGGATAGCAACAAGAGAAGAAACAAAATTTCTGAAGAACAACAATCAGGACAAAATTTCGTCCGGCATGGTCTACTCATAAATTTAGCTACATACATAATTTTCGTAAGATACCATTATTTTTTTGTCATAGTGATCGATTTCATCTCACAATCAAGAACTTATGATACCGAGTAAATCAAGTCCCGTACCACTCAAACACCAACTTACTAGATTGAATAGAAGATGACTCGATCTGGGCGTAAGCGAAACAGGTAGAAAAACGTGCTCGAAACCTGTCGAAAATCCAAGCTTACGTCGGGGCGTGTCGGTGTGAAAGAAGCGTATCATAATATGACATAATTTAACGAGCCACGTCTAAGAAGATCGCTTGTCGGTGTTCACAAAATCCAAAATGAAATTGGAATCGGTACCTAAGCGAACCACGTCTAAGAAGATCCCCATGCCTAAGTGCCTGTCCCCATTTTGGCCGTATAGCAAGGAGAGGTCAATTTATTAATAACGTAGATATATACCTACCTCTAAAAACATTTAACAAGCTAGGATTAGCCGATGGCCATCCCTTTCCAGCTTCCATCTAGCTCCTGTGTCACCCTCGGCCCCCCTCACTTCAATATTTCACGCCCCGAGGACCCGCAGCAGCCGTCACTGATGACGATACCACTGCCATGCACCATGGTCAACCTGCAACCTTCGCCATGTCCATCTTGCCCTCTAAATTAAATTTAAGTTGCCACCGTTCCAATTCCACCTCTCATGTGCTTTATAAGAAACATTTCCCTTGAATGGCGTTCCCCACCCACGCTTGTTAGCTGAGGGGGCGCACGGCACGAGTATTCCACCTTTCATATGTGAGTGCGTATAGAAAGTAGGTGCTTGCTTCGAACATTTAAGCGGTATAAGGTTGTTCTTAGATTGGCTACGGTCCTCTGGTGTCTCCCTAGGCTAGTAGTCTCCGTGGTATCACCCTGGGAGAAGCGCGCGGTAGAAAGAAAGATGGAGAAAGGAGAAGGGGGTAAGGGGAGCAAGAAGAGAGGAAGCTCGTCTTCCATCTCTTCTTTTAGGACGATCTTTATGCATGCAGATACTGTGGATATGTGGCTGATGGCTTTGGGCTTTCTCGGCGCCACGGGAGACGGACTTTCGACGCCCGTCATGCTTTTCATCACCAGCAAGGTCTTCAACAATCTGGGCTCCGGCTTCTCTTCTTCCATTGACTCTTCTCAATTCGTTCACCACATTGACACGGTGACCCATCCTCCCCTTCCCCTCTAATTCCTTCCAATATGCCTGCCTGCCTGCCGAAGTATTCATATATGGTTTCCTTTTTTTTTTGGCTCTTTCTCCAGAATTCGGTGGATTTGCTCTACTTGGCTTGCGGCTCGTGGGTGATGTCTTTCTTAGGTACCTTTTTTTCCCCCTTTTTTATTTTATTGAGAAAAAAAAAAAAACTTAGCTATTATGGCTTCTTTGAATTTTTTTAAACTCATCTTGAGATGCTTCTGAGCTCCTAATGATGATTGCAGAGGGATATTGCTGGACGAGAACGGGAGAGCGACAAGCATCGCGGATGCGAGCGCGATACCTGAAGGCAGTTCTCAGGCAGGACGTGGAGTATTTCGACCTCAAGGTGGCTTCCACGAGCGAAGTTATCACCAGCGTCTCCAGCGACAGCCTCGTCATTCAAGACGTCCTTAGTGAAAAGGTCCGCTCTCTCCTTTCCATGGCCTCTTAAGTAACAACTATCAGCTGCATGCTCCTCTCTCTTTTCTTTTTTTTGTTTTTTTCCTCCCCCCGGGGCCTAAAATAATCGATGCTTATGCGAAAAAGCGAATGACGGATGAGTTGCAGGTGCCCAACTTCATAATGAACGGGGCTACATTCTTTGGCAGCTACATGGTGGGGTTCTTTCTAGTATGGAGGATGGCCCTGGTGGCCCTCCCCACGGTGGTGCTCCTCATCATACCTGGCCTCATGTACGGCAGGATTCTTACGAGCCTCGCCAGAGAGATTCGCGAGGAGTACAACAAGGCCGGCACCATCGCCGAGCAGGCCATCTCCTCGGTCCGGACCGTGTACTCCTTCGTCGCGGAGTCCCGCACCATGGCCAAGTTTTCTGCCGCGCTCGATGACTCGGTGAAGCTCGGGCTCCGGCAGGGCCTGGCCAAGGGCATCGCCATCGGGAGTAACAGCGTTACCTTTGCCATCTGGGCCTTCTTGGTTTGGTACGGTAGCCGGCTCGTCATGTACCATGGCGGCAAAGGCGGCACCGTCTTTGCCGTCGGAGCTGCGATCGTTGTCGGTGGCCTGTAATACTCCCTAACCTCAACGACTCATCTTCTTCTAATCTATTTGACTGCGGACGGACGGCATATACGCATATATTTTGCTTATGTGTTCGATGGGTGGTGCATGCAGAGCTCTTGGGTCGGGGCTTTCGAATTTGAAATATTTCTCGGAGGCGAGCTCGGCGGGGGAGCGGATCATGGAGGTGATCAAAAGAATACCGAAGATTGATTCGGACAGCATGGAGGGTGAGGTCTTGGAGAACGTATCAGGAAATGTGGAGTTCAGAGCGGTCAAGTTCGCATACCCATCGCGGACGGAGAACCTCATCTTCAGGGACTTCAGCCTGAAGGTGCCGGCGGGGAGAACGGTGGCGCTGGTCGGCGGCAGCGGGTCGGGGAAGTCGACGGCGATTGCGCTGCTGGAGAGGTTCTACGATCCATCCGGTGGAGAGATTTTGGTGGACGGGGTGGACATCAGGAGGCTCCAGCTCAAGTGGTTGCGGTCACAGATGGGACTGGTGAGCCAAGAGCCGGCTCTCTTTGCGGCTTCCATCAAAGAAAACGTACTTTTCGGCAAGGAAGATGCCTCCACGGAGGAGGTGGTGGCAGCGGCCAAGGCCTCCAATGCCCACAACTTCATCTCTCAGCTGCCTCTGGGATACGACACTCAGGTTCCCTAATCTTCTCTCTCTCTCTCTCTCTCTCTTAGCGAAATTCTCGGAATTTGATGAAAGGTAGGGAGGCCAAATTCCAAGACCTACGCTTCAAAACAAAAAGTTTAGGTGAGAAGGGTACCATTAATGTACGCTGCTGAGACCCATTTAAATGCCGGTGGACTTTACGAGAAATCCTCGGAAAAGTCTCACCACCCGATAAACTTTCTTCGGACCGTAACCTATGATTTTCGTTGTAATTTACACAATAATCTCCCCTGCAAGCAATAGGAGCCGCACAAACTTCCCTGAAAGATTTGGTACTGCATGCTGCCACGTGTGGATTGGGTGGAACCATTGGCAATTTAACATATAGGGGCACATAACGTGTATGGACCAACTTGCGTTCCCGTCTATGTCAGCATCCCTCTTTGTTTTCTTGGTCGGATGTGGAGAACCAGCTCAATAGCGCCCAAATTATTTCCTTCCATTAAACACTGAACTGCTATATGCGGCAAGGCTGATGAAAACGAGCCCGTACCGGCATTGAGGAATAGATAGGAAAGAGAAAGAGAGAGAGAGAGAGAGAGAGGAGAGACACGCCGGCGGAGCTCGCCAAGGAGCTGGTGCCGGAAATAAGAGCTGTTAAGAAATTTGCTGATTCTTAAATGAAGCCAGCAAATTTGCCAATTTTACTTATGAATCGTCTAATTTTTTTCTTCTTTTCCAGCGCCGGGCTCTGCTAGCCCTTTGCCGGCATCCTTTCTCTCTTTCTCTTTTTCTCTCTCTTTCTTGCTCTTTCTATCTTTCTCTTTCTCCGGCTCGTGTCTCGTTTTTGGAGCTAAAGCCGTACCGATGAACCACCGGTACAATTTACTGGTATGATTCGAAACGGACGGAACTGTCTGATTCGGATCGGTTCCGCCAATATTGACCCTGCATATAGCTTCAACCTATTAACATCATATATGAGACATCTTATTTAATGACTCTCTATCATCTGATGGGTGTTATCTTATGATGCATAGCATTTTATGATGCAAATCATATATTTTTTTATTATTTCTGGCACTAGTTGCTGATACGAGCTTGCTAACAGTATTAAAATTTATAAATAAATTTATTGTTTTTTTTGTGTGTGCATTAGGCTGCTAACAAACGTCCATTAGCTCCAACTGAATGTTGGTTCCATAACAAACTCTTTTTTAACCCACAATCAACAACTTCTCTCCCAGACCAAGAAAAGGAAAGGAATCAAAACTCTAGTGTACTTCCTGTTGGTTTTATTTCTTTCCTCAGCTTGACGTTCGCTTCCCGGTGTGTGATGTTACACCCCAAGTGCGGACGCCGGTGAAAGGGTTGGTGCTTGTCATAGCATCCATCCATTCGCGAGGAATTTGCTCGTCGGAGATGGTGAAAAAGCACGAGAAATGATTGGTATGCCCCCACTTCAAAAAATGGCGAAAGTTCGGTGTGATTACCTGCAATCTAGGCCGTTGAGTTGATGGAGAGATTCACACTGGACGGCCATGTGGCAGCGTGATCGCCAGGAGAAGTCCACTAGGCCAGTGCTCTGCAGGACAGGCAGAAGAAAGCCCCTCATGTCCTGCTCGCTGGGCTGCACTCACGCCTTCCACTAGGTGGATCTGGGAAGGGCACTAGGTGGATGCTTTGGGTATCACCAAGGAATCTGATGACAACTATGCCCACTGTTTGCTTGACAACTTCTGATGACAAAAAAATGGCGGATATCTTATTAAAAGCTAATTACCCTCGCTTTCTAATACCCCTTAACACTTCCGGGTCGTAGTTTCCATCGTCGATTTAAGTCAATAATGAATTATAAATACATGAATTGGTCTGAATAGAGTATATATCTTGACTCTTGAAAGCTGCCCTAAACTGGTGTATTTTATTTCTTACGTCCAACATAGAATAAAAACTGGATAAACGTATATTATACGATCAACTCCTGCTGCGGGCCTGCGGCACCTGCTTATATTATTATTTTTTCTTCGGTAAGTCTTCGACCTATATATTCCTTGATGCGCCAAATCGTGGTTCTACGTAGGGCAAACCATGAGCAGGCCTTAGGCCTTGCTCTTTATTCCAATGCTATACTTATCAACAGAGGTTATTCCTCATTATTAGTGAAACTGAATCATGATAAAAGAATATATTATCTTGACAGAGTACCTTAATTATTTATCTCTTTAACGATTACTACTTCTTGGTCAACAAATCCATGCTCTGGATCTGGCATGTTTCTTTCTTTCTTTCTTTTCTTTTTTCTTTTTTCTTTTTCATTCCATACGTACGTAATGGTGAGTTAGTGAAACCATTCATCCCATTGTTATTGCCAAAACATGGAGCGAAAATTTTTTCTTGGTGGATTTATTTTTGAAAAAAAAAAAAACCGGGTTGTCATCATTTCATATGGATGCACACAGGTTGGAGAAAGAGGCGTTCAGATGTCTGGAGGTCAGAAGCAGAGGATAGCAATAGCCCGGGCAATTATCAAGTCGCCTAAGATACTTCTCCTAGATGAGGCCACGAGCGCGCTGGACTCGGAGTCGGAGCGAATCGTCCAGGAAGCGCTCGATCTGGCGACGGTCGGCCGGACCACCATCGTCATCGCTCACCGCCTCTCCACCATAAGGAATGCGGACATCATCGCCGTGGTCCAAGCCGGCCAGGTCATGGAAATCGGTTCGCACGACGAGCTCATCCGCAGCGAGGACGGGCTCTACTCGTCCTTCGTTCGGCTCCAGCAGACCTCGACGGCAGGCGAAGAAGGCGCCGCCGCATCCTCGTCGATGATGAACTTAGCATTATCGTCTCATCTGGGCAGCAGCAGCAGCATGAGCCAGAGGTTCTCCGCCGCCAGCAGGTCCAGCTCCGCACGGTCTTTTGGGAACGCCGGGCCGGCGGACGAGTCGGAACCCGAAGCACTTCCGGTGCCTTCGTTCCGGAGGTTGCTGATGCTGAACGTGCCGGAGTGGAAGCAGGCATTGCTGGGTAGCTTGAGCGCCACCGTGTTCGGGGCAGTACAGCCGCTGTACGCATTTGCTATGGGAAGCATGATCTCAGTTTATTTCTTGACCGACCACGATGACATCAAGTCGAAGACGAGGACTTATTCTCTCATCTTCGTCTCGCTGTCGGTGTTCTCCTTCTTGATCAATATCGGGCAGCACTACAACTTCGGAGCCATGGGAGAGTATCTCACCAAGAGGGTCAGGGAGCGGATGCTGTCCAAGATTCTAACGTTCGAAGTGGCCTGGTTCGACCAGGATGAGAATTCAACAGGAGCCATCTGCTCTCGTCTCGCCAAGGATGCCAATGTGGTCGGTAACATAGAATCTCTCTCAGTCTCTCCTTTTGCTTTTTTTTTTTTTTGAGTGAATTAAAAAGTGATAACATGTTATCTTGCTGATCACTTCACTCTTCCAACTTTGCTAATTACTTAGGTGGGTAGGGTAATTAAGAGGGTGGCTTAGCGATTGCTGTCATTGAGGTATGACGTCTGATTGGTGGTTCTGGACGTAGAAATAGTACGAACCATGTTAGAATAGAAAAGAAAACCACAATGCATGTCAAGACAAAGCACAGAAAAAGCGCAAGGCTAGATGCCTGTCAACTCTTCCACTATTAGCGAAACAGTTGGTTTTGTCTTTTCTACTGCATCTTCCAAGAGGGCTGATACCGTGAGAGACAAAGTGAAGTGGCCAATAATTCTATCAACTTTGTCCGTTTGGGAAGATGCGTCGTGCTTGGGGTCCATATGCGAGGTTGCGACGTTCCTTTCCAAACGGCTAAAGTAGTCGGAAGGTGCACGCCATGGCACATCACCTATGCTGCCAACTTGAAAAAGACACGACCAAACTTGATGTGCGATGACTATGCATATCTCGGGACATGTTAATCGCCTGATCGATCAAATAGTATGATTCTTTGTTGTTGTGCAGGTGAGATCACTGGTGGGTGATCGGATGGCTCTGATCATTCAGACCGTGTCTGCAGTCACCATCGCATGCACCATGGGTCTAATCATCGCATGGAGGCTGGCCCTGGTTATGATTGCCGTCCAGCCGGTGATCATCGTATGCTTTTACGCCCGTCGAGTCCTCCTGAAGAGCATGTCCGGCAAGGCCATCAAGTCCCAGTCGGAGAGCAGCAAGCTCGCCGCCGAGGCGGTCTCCAACCTTCGCACCGTCACCGCCTTCTCCTCCCAGGATCGCATCCTTCGCTTGTTCGATCACGCGCAAGAGGGCCCTCGGCGGGAGAGCATTCGGCAGTCCTGGTTCGCGGGGCTCGGCCTTGCCACCTCCCAAAGCCTCATGACCTGCACCTGGTCCCTCGACTTTTGGTACGGCGGCAGGCTCATCTCCCACGGCTACATCACCGCGAAAGCGCTCTTCCAGACCTTCATGGTCCTCGTCAGCACCGGCCGTGTCATTGCGGATGCCGGCAGCATGACCACCGATCTCGCCAAGGGCGCCGATGCCGCGGGCTCGGTGTTCGCGATTCTGGATCGGTTCACTCGCATCGAGCCTGAGGACTCGGAGGGCCACCATCCGGAGAAGCTGATCGGCGACGTGGACATCCGCGGCGTCGAGTTCGCCTACCCCGCGCGCCCGGACGTGATCATCTTCAGAGGTTTCACCCTCAGCATCCAGGCAGGGAAGTCCACGGCATTGGTGGGGCAAAGTGGGTGCGGCAAGTCGACCATCATCGGACTCATCGAACGTTTCTATGACCCATTAAAGGGGACGGTGAGGATTGACGGCAGAGACATAAAGTCGTACCACCTTCGTTCTCTGAGGCGGCACATCGGACTGGTAGGACAGGAGCCGACTCTGTTTGCTGGGACCATTCGAGAGAACATCTTGTATGGGACGGAAGGAGCGACGGAGGCCGAGATAGAGAGCGCGGCGAGGGCAGCCAACGCTCATGACTTCATCAGCAACCTGGAGGAAGGATATGACACTTGGTGTGGGGATCGTGGGGTGCAACTCTCGGGGGGACAGAAGCAGCGGGTTGCAATTGCGAGGGCAATTCTAAAGAACCCGGCGATCCTGTTATTGGATGAAGCAACAAGCGCATTGGACAGTCAATCAGAGAAGGTGGTGCAGGAGGCATTAGAGAGGGTGATGGTGGGGAGGACGAGTGTGGTGGTGGCTCACCGGTTGAGTACCATACAGAATTGTGACCTCATAGCGGTGCTCGAGAAAGGGGTGGTGGTGGAGAAGGGGACTCATGCCTCCCTTCTGGCCAAGGGGCCGACAGGATCTTACTACGGGTTAGTCAGCCTCCAACGAGGCAACAAGGGGGGGCAATCCTAAGCACAACTGTAAAATATCCATTCGCTTTTCTCTGATCACGGAGCGCAGTAGATCGTCGATTTTGGATGTCCTTTGGTTTGGCTATAAGTGCTTCGGAAAATAATCGCTTATTATGCCGATAGGGTTTTCTATTTCTCTTAATGCTATAAATTGTTTATATCTTTCATGATATTCGCCGTGCAATGTCAATGTGGTGCATGAAAACAGAACAAAAATATATCTTTTGTCTGGATCATCATTTTTGTAAACAGAAAAAAAAAAAGCTAATATACCTAGTTAATTACTGGGCTGCAAAGGGAAACAGATTAGTTTTTTTTTCTTTTAATCTGATCCACTTGATCGACCTAACTTAGATGCAGGCCAAACCACATAACTCGTGCATAGGTCGTATGCAATGAGCAGCAATAGGCTCCTAATAGGAGTCTGCTTTCCCACTGAAGTCGGCAACTCCGAGAAATAGGACTCCCTCCCCTCTATGGCCCTCGATTGGCGATCATCGTGCCTCTTTTTTCTTTCTCCCTCTTTCTTCCCTTTTTTTTTTCTCTTTCTTCCTTCGAACTCGCCCTTCCCTATCATTGTACTTGTCGAAAATTGAGGCTAGAGAATGCCACCGGAATCGAGGTTTAGCAAATTCGCCTAATGAAATTTGAAGGTTTAAGACGGAAAAGATAAATAAACCTTATACTCCTTACTAGTTTTTAAACTTGTAAATAGGCCTTACACTTCTTATTAATTTTCAAATTATCATATTTTTTTATGCATACGGTTTGTAACTAATGATGTTATGTTCTCTTAAAATCCAGGATTGGCATATATATTATGAAAATGATGCTTTGTTACAAAAATAATCTTATAAATATTTTTATTAAAAACAATATATTTATGAAGCACGAATCTTATCATACCATTTAGTATTTTTGCATCTATTTGTGTATATTTTAAGAAAAAATATAAATATTTTTAAGGCTCTTATGTAGCTATGTATGACCTCTAGTTCCATGCGAATATAGGCTCTCTCAGCAGGTATAAAATTGGTATATAAAATATGATACTTTGTCAATTACAAACACATGCCCTATTACTTTAGTACGAATATTTGTGAGCAATACTTTGAACTATGATAAGAGTTAAATGATATAAAGAATGATTTATGAATTTATTTGCTATATAAACTTGAAACTATCTTTATGAAGGATGGATGATTTGTTCATGCATAATTTGCTTTATGACTTGCTTTATCATATTGTACCATGAAATGATTTATTTTTGTAATATCTATTATTGTTCTTAAATAATATATTGTCATAGAAAAACTTATACATAATTCAGTAAAGTAGTGTAAATTTTAATTATTGAGCTATATAGCTCATATCTCTTTTTATTTTCTCTTTTCAGACAAATAGGGTCACTGAGAATAAAAGATGGTCTAAGTTTGGAGTGCCTGCTAGTAAGTTTGGCGATTTCGTAGTAGAATTTTAATTCTTTGATTGACTATGATTTGTAGTTGATGATTTTTTGAATTTTGAGATTATAGATTTTGCTATCTGAATTTGGACTTAGATGGCTTCAACAGGCATTTATTTATTTATTTAATGGATGAAGGATTTGGATGTTTCATGTTATATTTCATTTGACGTAGATTTATATACAACTTATGATTGTTGGCTTCATATTATTATGAGCAGTACTCCTCGATAGCATAGCCTTATTATATCCCGCATATAGGGTGTGATAGAATTCCTTTGAGATCTTTGTCGATTACATGTAAGACCCCTATTTGTTTCCACCCAATTTTTGCTCGTTTTACCTGCTTGGATTGGTGGAATCCATGATTCATTACAATCATAGGGAGAAATAGAACGCGTGGAAATTAAAAAAGTAAAAAAATGGCATCCCAAAGGAAGCCAGCATCAGTAATCCAAAATTTAAGAGGTAATGGAATCCTCTCAAAAGTTAATTTATGGTATCAAGACGACAATGCGGATATTATGAATGAGAAAGGTCAACTTGATGCAACGAACTTGCTCCTCTCCTACCCTTTGCCATTCTCCCAGTCCACCCCGCTCTCAACCGTCCAAATAGGCCCTTTACACAGCCCCATTCAGCTCGTGGAAAGTAATTCAGCAACCAAGAAACGTGCTCTTTCCAAGTGTGCCGGTTCAGCCGCCACAAAGTCAAAAAGCACCAAGAGTGCTCGTCGCTTCAGCCACTACCAAGTCATCAAGCAATAGATCTAAAAAGCGACGCGAAGGCTGCCAGAACTTACTAGAGCCTGCAACAAGTCACAGGTCGTTTCATTGCTTCTCTCGAAATATATTCCATCTCCCTGCAAGGACAATCTTCCTCATTAGCTCTGCTAATTGCCACTGAAGTAGCTGTTTTTTTTTTTTTTTTTTTTTATGACATGATCAACATAGGAGGCGGGAGCTCGGCTTATCATCGCTTGTCCATAAATAGAAATCCAAAACGTGCAGAAGAACACAGCTCCCCTCAACCCAGCCTCCCATCAATGGAAAAATGGAGTCTGAGATGCACCGATACATTCTACTGATATCGATTTATTCAGTTTATGTGGAGTGAATGTGCCAGGGAAGAAAAAGAACAAAAAAAAAAAAAGTTTATGATGCCTTTTCCCCTGCTTCCCTGTTCTTCGGTTGACATTTTTCGGTCGAGATGGCTGCGAAGGGGGGCTCGGACGGTGGGGATTTCTTCTCGCGTCCGGACACTATGGTGGGGACGTCGGAGAACGTAGCCCTGATTGAGGAGGTGATGAAGTCGGAGATCAGGAAGGTGGTCTGGTCTGGGCTTTGGGGGAGGACAAAGCCCCTAAGCCTGATGATTTTTCCCCTTTTTTTTCTTTAAGATGTATTGGGGCATTGTTGGAAGGACAGTCGTGGAGGCGGTCCAGTTATTTTTCAGGTTAGCGGCTATGTCACATGACTGGAAGACGACTTTTGTCACCCTGATCCCGAAGCAGCGCGATGCGGCGGAGCCCAGCTACTACAGACCCATTAGTCTTTGCACCACCCTCTACAAGGTGGTAGCGAAGATACTAATTGGTAGGATGCATGCAACCTCTCCTTCCCCGTCCTATTTGTTTGAATCAGGGGGCATTTGTTAGTGGTCGGAGCATTACCGACAACGTCAAGATAGCTCAGGAGATGATGTGGGACTTGTTGCGAGTTTCGTGACAACAGTGTTACATAGTAGTGAAGCTCGATATGGAGAGAGCCTATGATAGAATCCGATGGTGCTTCTTATGGAGGGCAATGGTGAGCCTCGGCTTCCATAAGATTTAGATCTCCTGGGTTATGGGGTGTGTGTAGGGGCCGTCGTTATCCATCTTGGTCAACGGCACACCAACGCCCTTCTTCCGGTCGATTGTCGGGTTGTGCCAGAGTTGTCCCTAATTCCCATACTTATTTATCATCTATGCTGATA
This sequence comes from Phoenix dactylifera, assembly GCF_009389715.1. Lineage (NCBI taxonomy): Eukaryota > Viridiplantae > Streptophyta > Magnoliopsida > Arecales > Arecaceae > Phoenix > Phoenix dactylifera. The sequence continues at coordinate 12,035,795 of NC_052392.1, read as the reverse complement.
TTCTGTCTCGTGCTCTGTGACATGCTTGTGGAGAGTAGGCGCTGGAGGCCTATGTCCCAGCCCCCGGCGCCCAGCCGATCTCTCACCTCCTTTTGGCAGATGATTGCCTTCTACCAGCTAGGGCTAGGCCCAGGGGTGCTTTTGTTCTTCGGAGAGTCTTGGAGGATTATTGCTTAGCATCGGGCCAGAGGGTGAATCTCCAGAAATTAACCATTGCTTTTAGCCTGAAGACTGAGGTGCAGGTGCGACAGAAGATCAGAGGGTTACTTGGCAAAGGGAGCAGGATGGGCCATGGAGTTACCTGGAAGTCCCTATCACTGGAAGGAGGTTGCGGGTTTCGGACTGTCAGGACGTGGTGCGCCAAGTGCAGCAGAGGCTGAAGGGTTGGAGAGCAGTCTCGCTTTTCATGATGGGTAGGGTGACTAGTCAAGTCAGTGCTTTGCTCTATGTCTGTGTCTGTCTACCTTATGTCTAACACCGTTGTCCCAAAGACGGTGTTGATGATGATTGAGAGGCTTGCTCAGAGTTTCATTTGGGGGACGCAGGGCGGTGGCCGGGGGGTGCATCTGGTGGCTTGGGAGCAGGTATGCCAACCGACTAGACAGGGGGGCTGGGCGTTTAGTCTCTGCTGACCAGAAGGGAGGCGTTGATTGCTCGGCACATGGCTAGGGTTATCTTGGAGCTGCAGTGCTTTTGGAGTCAAATGATGGTCGTCAGGTATGGCCATGTTGGGAGCAGCGTAACCCCATCTGGGGGCCGGAGGGCATCACCAGTTTGGCGCGAGATCTGCAAGTACGTGCCTATGGTCCTGTTCAGATGCAGGTGGTTGATTGGTGATGGCCAGAGGGTGGACGTGGTGGAGGATGCATGGGTAGACGAGCTTCCGCCAAGGCGCTGGCCGACCCTGGTCAGTGTTGAGGTTGGGGAGGGACTTCGGGTGCGTGACCTTCTTCTTCTTCTCGGAGGGGGGTGGGATACCTACCGGATTGATTAGATGTTCGGGGAGCCACTTGCGGAGTGAATTCAATCGCTCCCAGTTTCGAGGCACCCCTGTCTTGACGATAGGATATGGAGCACGTCCTACAGGTCTAGAGTTAGGGTGGCCGACGTCTGCTGCATTGTTTAGGGTGGAGGGCAGTTGGAGGTGGATTTTGGCTGGATCTGGCGGTTTTAGATTGCATTCTAGAGTGGCCCTATTCCTTTGAAAGGTCGCTTGGGGTCGGCTACTGATGAGACTTCTGCTATGCAGAAGGGGCATGGGTATCCACCCCGAGTGTCCTGAGTGTCAGACAGATGAGTCGCTGGACCATGCTATTGAAAGTAACCCTTGCGGGCTGCATGCATTTATTTTCAAAAAAAATTTATAGCGGAAGTATTTAAAAATTAAACTATTTAATTTTCATGCATGCTAGAGATCATATCTCTACAACAAAATTAAGAACCATGATTTAAATGTTTATGTAAAACATGAAACAATGAATGTATGTCTAACATATAATTCTGAAATTTCAGCAACCATGTTTAAGATCTAATCTTAACTTTAATGAGATCAAATCTCATACCTGATTCCTTAGAGGTCTTGGATGACTCCTTGATCACGCTTTGCAGCCGCACACGTATCCGGCCTCTATAGATTGTCCACGCGAAGCCCTAGGTAGATCGTTTTCCGCGGGAGTACTAGCTCGCGCAGGAACGCTGCAATGGCTGAAGCTTTCTCCTTCCAAACACTTAACCTTTGATTGTTCTTCAAGAAGATGGAGGATGGACGTGAGGAAGAAGGAGAAGAAGGGATGGAGGCCCTCAAGAAATTTTTTCAAAATTTTTTGAAACCTCTAAATATTGTATATCTTGAACCCTAGGCGTGGGGGTCTTTTATAGGCCAAAGACTCTCCACGCCTCACACCTAATTTAGCCAATTAATTTGGCTGATAAAATCCCCAAAAAATTATGATAATTTGATAGCTAAGAGGAGATAAAAATATCCAAATTTCGTGTATTTTGGATCCCTAAAAGATAGGAATTCATGCGTTGAAAGTTCAACCGCAGACCACCCTATTTCATGCGCCATGCAGTCCCTACAAATTAGGAAATTCATATAAATCTTTTTAGGAAGATTTGAGGTGCCATTTTTATAGGAAATATAGCCCCACGCCTCCTCTCTTCTCATGCCAATTTTTGGCTAAAAATAAATAGGATAGGCATGGAAAATCTTGGGGATAAATCAAGGTGTTATTCTTCTCCAAAAAGATAAGGATGGGTTCCTAAAATTTAGGAATTCTTCTCCTTATCCAATTTTGATTATTTGGACTCAAAATCCTCATCAAAGAAGGTGTTCTAGTTGATTTGGATCAAGCCCAATCCAATTGGGTTGGGTCAAGCTCAATCTACTTGGGTTGAACCCAATCCAATTAGGTCAAACTCTGATGTAGCCCAAATTAAATCCTATTCAATTTTGCTCAACCTAAGCCCAATTACTCAATCAAATTGAGTTTATTAGGAATCTAATTGCTAATTAATCCTCCAATAATTCAATAATTATTTTAATGCAACTTTTGTTTAGGATAATTTGTCAATCGAATTGATCAAATTACCTCTGAATGATTCTTAATCATCAATCAGCCATTTGATCAACTTAGAAACTTCTATGCGTGTGACCCTATAGGTTCGAACCCAAACCGGTAGCACAAGAATAACTTCTTGTACTAATCGAAATGACCATCTAGCAATGGTACCCGACATCTGGATAGGCCGAATTATTGCAAAGCAACATTCAAGAACCCTTGGACTATGGTTACCGTATAATTCATCCCTTTGACTCCTAAATGCCAGGATGACTTCAGAGTTCTGTCAACTCTGTAATAAGTGCATCCATGATGTGATTTAACTTTAGAAATCTTGTGACTCCTCACAAGGATTACCCTGATTAAGATTTTGCTAAATTGAACACAAAGCATTATCTCCTATTTTCAGGAGGGGTCAATTCCATCTTGACTCACAACTTACTACGCAAGTACTTGACTGTACCCAGTGACCTTCCATCACTGAATTAGAAATTTAGGTAGTCCGGTACCAAAGTACAGTGAGTTGCTTGCTAGTCACAGGTTGCGGTCTCAGGTCAAGGGCCAAACTTATACCCATATCCACTCGGAACATCTCTTGACAGTAGAGCGTTTCGAAATTGGTCACGTTCCATGAAATGCACTCCTACACTTCACCTGTGTGGCATACGAGTGTCTCCACACTCCTTGGTTATGAAGACAACCAACGTATATGCCACAAAACGACCTAATCTCGATAATGCTGTCGTCCTAGTAACAGCATATCATTTGATCGCGAACAGTTTTAAGGACTTGAAGATAAATCCTCCTTTATCATAAAACAAGTCCTAAAAACTTCATCATATAAGAGTTCATTGAAGATGTACAATGAAATGATGAATAATGCCAAATAACACTTTATTAATTTGTTAATTCATTTATAAAATTCAATTATCAACATGCTGACGATTGACATTTAGGATACAATTCCCAACAGCTATTTTTTAGTGCCACCAGGCTAGAAGGATATGGAGGTGGGCGGGGTTCTCCACTGAGATTTGGTGTCCGGTGGCATCCTTTCTTCAGGTGATTGGACATTTGGCTAGGGCCTCACAGTCTAGGCCGGAGGCGGTGCGGACGACCTATACTGCTTATCAAATCTGGCTAGCGAGGAACGCATGAATGTTTGGGAAGAGAACCCCTCCGGGGGGTGGTGGTGGAAAGGGCGCGACTGCTGGTGGTAGAGGTCTCTCATACGATCCGTTCGGATAGACCTTTGATAGCACGAGACATTTAGGGCTCTACCTCTGCTCGTGGAGCGCCCTGCATGGTGTTTTTCACCTAAGAGCCCCCACTCCCGAGTTTCTTCAAGGTCAACTTCGATGGATACGTCCTGCAGGGCGATGGGAGAGGAGGTATGGGCTTTATTGTTAAAGGCCCGAACTCTAGGATGATTGCTGCTGGAGGTTGCCGGATGTTTGACACCTCAATTCTGGAGGCAGAGTTGAGGGCGGCATGGTCTGGCTTGAGTTATGTGCAGCGTGCTTTGCAGGTGAGAAAGGTCCTCCTTGAGAGTGACTTTGCGACGGTCGTTGGATGACTCCTGCAGGGTTCAAGTGGGGTCGGCGTTTACCCTCCGCTGTTGAGAGACATCCGGGCTATAGTTTGTGATGGGATGTCTATTCAGGTAAAGCATGTGTTTAGAGATGCTAATGGAGCTGCGAATTAGATGGCATCTTTTGTCGCCAACTATTCAGGGACCACCTATGAATGGAAGAGACGGAGTTGCCAAGTACTTTCTGTAATGTATTACTTTTTAATTTTTTTGGCTATATTCGTACCCTGTATGATACTTCCGCCTCAGCAAAAAAAAAAAAACAAGTGCCTAATTCTATATATTTGTTTTGATGTGTTCTTCAAATAGATAATTGAGCTCATAGGTCACAAGCCTTGTCGACGAACAAGAGATGAAAACAATGGATAATAGATATACTACAAACATCATTGACTATGAACTGCGAACTCATTAAAAAAAGGATGAGAAAAAAAAGAAGAAACAGAGCAAACCATGGATGTACATATTTTCACAGTACATGGAAAAAAAAACAAGTTTCTTAACCTCTAGGAGAAGCAACGGTGACATAATGCGATTAAAAACACATCATTCATAATATAATTTGGTGGTCCAATAGCATCACAAACAACTGTCATCCAATGTCATGACCATAATTATTGTAATGAGCAACCAAGTTGAACACAAGAGTAATAACCACCACAAATGCTTTGCATTGTTTTGGTCCAAAAGGCTTCACTTGGGATCAGCGAAAAACCTATTGATTGATGGCATGATCTCAGGGGCTTTATTGCGAACGAACTTTCTGAGACCATGTTCTGCATACTTCTGTCCTTCAGCAAAGTTCTCCAGCACTCCTGCAGCCCTACCTTCCTTGCTGACCCTGGTAAAATTACCATACATATGAAAAAGAATGTCACCATATATACATGAAGAACATAAAGGTACCAAACAAAACAATATAGCGATACAGTTTTCAGATGCAGTGAATCAGAGAAAGGCCAAAAGCCAGATGAGTTGATTGAGACAGACTCTGAATTTTAATGATCACTGATACCAGTTCCATACAGAAATAAAGGCACATTCATATATTGCAAGGATCTCTCGTATGTCTTTCATACATGCAACAAAAGGGATGTGAAGAATACTATATCAATATATTACAGAATTTTCTCAAGCTTCGGATTTTTACACCACTAATATAAACTTCGAGACTTGGTTTTTATTGATTGCAGTATAGATAAAGAGGTGAATGCGGTTATGGAGTTGTGGAAGAATGCATTACTGAATCAAGTGTTTATAAGAGTAGGATAGAATGAATATTGATGAAATTATGGAGCGCTATAAAAAATAAAAATAAAAAATAAGTCAAAACTAAACACATCATATAACTAGCCAATAGCCAGGACAAGACTTGGATGTATCAAGATCAAGGAACAGAACAAATGAATTGAAAATCTGAATGCAAAAATGATGGGTGGGGCTGCTGATTAGGATGTTTCCAAGAATATAGAGAACAGGGAGGATCATCACAGCAGATGCAACTAATGTGATGTGGGAGCACATTCAGCATCAGAAAATGATCAGTTCAGGCCTGCTACTCATCAGCAGATAACAAATGGTGAAGCTGCCAGAGTTGCTGAAAATTTATACAAAATGACTAACTATGCCAAATTCTTCTATCTAGATTTAGAAACTTTACTTTTGTTAACAAATATTGACTTATATTTTGCTGACAATATGCTATCCATATCCTCATGAATCCCTATATCCTGATTTATTGATATTGCAAAGTAAGGCTCCCCAGCATATATCAGAGTTTGATTTGACAAAATCCATGTTCACGCGGCACTGGTTGTTGCTGTCTTTGACCTTACATATTATCAATAACCAAACAATCATGTATTGCCAACAAACTATAACACATACTTTCCTGGAGCAGCCACATTTGTACCCAATAACAAGTAGTCAAACGCTTAAGGCGCACTAAGGACTCGTTTGGTTCATAGAAATAATTTTTCCTCACTGGAATGTTTTCCTGAGAAACTGATGCCTGGGTACATGATGCCTGAAAAAGTGATTTTTGCATGTATGGTTGACCACGTGAAAGTGACATTTTAAAATGGCTTATATTTGGTTGAACAACTACCTTCCTAGAAAAGTTATGTACAATACTTGTTATGCCCTTAATAAAGGGAAAAGACCTTACCCTATTCTATCTAAAAGCTTAAGAATACTTTTGAAAAAAAATTATCCCAATTTCCAGCCAGTGGAAAGGTGACTTTTCCATGTCACACATGAATTTTTCTTTCCTATAAAATGTGAGAAACTTACCTCTATAGAAAAGTTACTTTTCCATCTCTCTCCTTTGAAAACTTAAACCAAATATGAGGCATTTCTCCTTTTCCTATTGACTACACTTTCCTCCTACTCTTCCCGCGAACCAAACAAGTCCTAAAAGGCTAAAGTCTCTCGGAGCCTAGTGCAAGGCACAACACATGCTATGCTCACAACGAGCCAATGCCCAATAGCAAGAGCAACCATGGAGGTCAGAAGGGAACCAAACGAGAATGAAAGGCTCTATATATGAGACATCCACCTAGAGATATGATAAGAAGATGCCAAGAAAAGGTTATTATGGCACTCAGTCCAATCTGAAGACAAGGTACTTTAGGGTGATGGGCCTAGGTCAAGGCACCTAATAAAGCCAGTCAGGCAGGCTAGCTGGAAAAGAAAATATTTTCTCAGAGTAGCAAGAAAGATAAAGAATGCTACAAATTCGTAGGAGAGGGATAATGAGGAGCCTGTTCATTCAAATTCTAAGACCACTAAGCCCTTGGATAACCGATTGCCCAAACCATCTTGTAATACGAGTAATGATGCTAACAATGTTCAAGTGATGATGCATCCAATGACCAAGGAGGTAGTAGTGGATGTGGTGGGGAAGCATATGACTCAACCACCTAGTCCAAGTCAATTCACCGACAAGTCACCTTTCATTTATGCCACATAGGATGTGGACCACTGTACACATCGTAAGGCCCACGAGGTTACAATAACATACGAGAGTGAACCTCTCAAGCTAGTTCAAGCAAAACACTATTGTGATTGATAATATAGCATCCAGAGTAGGATCCCTAGACGTCTCTGGATCCTCATCGTACACCAGATCCTATTTGCATAGCTAGAATATAATTTATATGTATATCCTTTATTTGCTGCATTGTGCTCGAGCGGCTATCCTCCATAGCCTTAACTAGATTATGGATCAAATTTTGCTGCCATGATCTTCAACCATATGGGAGAGAGATGGCTAGCCTAATACCAAAGAGAAGATCGATATCTAGATGGCTATCCAAGAGGCTCAGATTATCAGATACATAAGAAGGCATACTATCTGAATTGAAGTCATGTCCAAGGTCCCAAATATGAATAGCACCCAATGTCTACAAGCACCATAAACACTACATAAGGGAGTAGATGTTGGTATTTTTCAAGCTCAAAAAATATATATTTTCTATGTTTAATTATCACACATATATATTTAACTATTACAATTATATCCATTAAGCAATCATACAGTAACTATTATAATTACGTCCATTAAGCAATCATACAATCTCTTAGGATCAATATGAAATAAAATAACATTAGAATACCCTTAAAATCATAATTCAAAGATTCATAAATCTTAAAATAATCTTAAAAATAAAAAATAAAAAAATAAAAAGTACCGAATTATATCAAACCGGAGTGTTGGTATGTTACCATCCTAGTACTTGACCAATATGGTCCTTGCTATCGAGATTGCGAACATTGGTATAAACAACAACTAGTGGCTCACTTAGATGGTAAATTCCTCGTCCCAAGGTTCCAGCAATCTAAAATGTGAGCTACTTGATCTGTGTAGTTCACCTTAGATTAAAGGACCAAGAGATTTTAATAAGAAAGATATATAGCTTAATTTTTTGGAAAATATGTAACAACCAATATATGGAATTGTCACCATTTGGGTCTTGTTTGGTTGCAAATAGAGGTGGCAATCAGCGGATCCAAGTTGGGTTGAGGTCATATATCAAGGCTTATTGGGCCCAATCCAAACCCGACTTGACTCACCAGTGGGTCAAGAATGACCAACCCAAACCCAATCCGTAGCCTACCCACTAACCTGCAGCTATCCTGTTCACCTGCAATCTATTTTTTTAGTTAAAAGAAATAAAGGGAAATTAAAAGATGAGCTTGTGATGGGGGTAGGAAGGGGGCTTGGAGGAGAGCTTGATGAGGTCATAGATGGTCTTGGCAGCTAGATCCTTGAAATCTACATATTGATGTGGATGGAGTCGGACATCTCAGTAGAGAGGCAGGGGCCTAGCCATAGTCACTGGCGAGGTCCTTGCAGGTGGTGCTACACGTGATATCGTTGAGGTTGTTCGCCATGTAGACCTACTCCTTGATCCGCCACACATCCACCCAGACTCCCACACTAGTGAAGCAATTTTGCCACCTTGCGGTTGCAGAGACAGGTTGAAATGAGGAGAAAGGATGAGATGGAGAAGAATGGAGAGAGGTGGGTAGGGCTTGGGACTTTGAGCCCATGCTCCCAAGTCCTTAGTCCACTCATGCTATTATATTTAGGCCATTGGATCATTATCCAATGACTCATGTTCAGCCAAAAACTTATAAAACTAATCTAAACATATAATAATATATTAAAATAAAAATTATTATACACCCTTCTTGACCCAACAAGTTGAGAGGCCCTAACCCAAACCCAACTTGATCCGCCATCTAGTTGGGATTGGCTGACCCATACCCCACCTATGAACCCAAAAAGTCGGGTTAGATAGGTTGGGTCCCAGTCGGGTTGGATATATAGGTTGGGTCAAACATTCTTGTTGCAAAATTATTATAATAGAAGACATCTAAAAATTCATATTTATCGACATGTATAAGTAAGATGTAACCTTGTAATTGTTCTTGCTTCATATACTTTCAATATCTACTTTCCTGTTCATTCATACAATCTATTTGATCGTGCTTCTAAGATAAGATTTTGATGTCATACTAAATTGTACATCTATAGATGCATTTCAACATGGAAATGGAAATTGCAATGGCGATTGTTTGTAGGAAATCAGCTGCCCAAATACTTTTCGATGGTGTGCTTGTGGTTTTATATTAGGCTCACACATAGGATGGGCAAAAACATCCCTAGGGAGTCTTCTAGCAGTAGAAAAGCATACAGGAATGGACATCTTCATAGGATTTCACATTGGGGGCACAATTATTGTGTCCATTACCTCTGTAAGGATGTTGAGTTTTCTTTCTTGGATGGATTACTCAGGGACTATGGGCTTCTAAAAGATACCATCCATGTGACTATTAAGGAACAATTGGCTACATTCCTCCACATCATCGGACATAATACCAAGAATAAGGTGATTGGCATTATATTTGTAGAATCTAGGAAGACATTGAGCCTCCATTCAATCAAGTATTAAATGCTATGTTTCCATTCTAGAACTTTATGTTCAAAAGCCCATTAGCTAGGTGCATCCAGAGATGGAATCGAACACTACTTACTATATATACTTCAAGGTAACTTGTATTTAGTTAGATTGCTCTTTGATTCATATGATTTCCCTTCCTTTACTAAGTATATAGTAACTTTCATAGTATGGACCTAGAGTTGTTGTGGACTACTGGATGGGACGCATGGATACTATGGTGCTTGTTGTGATCATTGCTCGATTCCACGGCAAAAAGGGTCCAACACAAAATGTCATAGCAGCCATCAATCCCGACTGTAGATTTACTTACATCTCTGCTGGATAGGAGGGCTCAGTGAATGATTCCATTGTTTTGAAGGATGCATTAGCCTTCAACTCATTAACCACTTGATGTTATAATAAACATCGATGCTTAGATGATATACAAAATATAATCCAATAGATGATTCAGAAATGGTGCCAGGCACCTGATAATATGACATCCCAACTTCCCCTCCCTGGCGAGACAATGTAGGATTTCTCAATCCTTATCTCCTCAATACCATTTATGTAACACTACTTACCATCTCATATCATGTCCAGCAACGAAATCCTTAGCAGGGGAAAAAGGAGACAGAAATTTCCTCTAAATACCACATAGTTTCCATGGTCTAAGTATATCTTTGAAGTTATATCATGGATCTCCCTTCTATATGTAAAAGCTAGGAATAGCTCTAAGGATCTTAATATAGAGTTCTACTGAACTCTGAACCTCCAGTTCATTTACATCTGCACTAAAAGGAGAAATAAAAAACTTTTAATGGTGCTTCCAGATGCAATCAACTATGGACCTCCCCCTGAACTCACATAAAGGCTTCCCGCCATGGATGATAATAGATGTAATTTGCTAGGGTACCCATCTGTTTAGCCATCGTCGACCACAAATAACAGCAGATCTTCGGAAGATTGATGGTATAACACTAGTCCGGTGCTTGATATCAAACTACTACCAATTGCAGATAGCTATTGACAGAACTTATAATCATGGACGCGATATGCAGTTAAATTAAAGGATCCAACCAGTAACCAACCTCACTTCAGGATTGATGCAAATGTTGCGGACCAGTTGGAAGCCGCAGATTCCCACAGCCACTCCGACCGCTGCAAAGAGGGGATAGACCTGATAATTAAAAAAAAAAATCAAAAACAAAACCGTCCAAATCATCGTTAAAAATAAGAGGTATAAAAACGGATATATAAAAAAAATTGGATTGCAGTGAAGATCTAAAGTCCCAGTTTACGAATCATGGGAAAGAGAAAAGGAGATCCAAACAGGAGAAGAAAAGTGTGTGCGAGAGAGAGAGAAAGAGCGAGAAGAGAGGGAGGAGAAGGAGGAGGAAAATGAGGCATACCTCGGGCCTCAGCCAGCGGCTAACGGTGGAAGAAGCCATGGGAGGCTACGGTCGACAAGAAGAGGAAGGGAGGCCGACGATGGAGCGAAGATGCGAGGACTTAGTTGATGGATAGGAGTACGGGCAAGTGGTCCCAATTTATTAGGGACCGAGGCGGAGACGACGCGGAGGAGGAATAGGTTGCATTTACCATTTAGCCCTAACCTTTCGAAGAATATCCGGATCCATCGTTAGTGTATGTATTAGGGTTGCAGTACATTGCGACCTAAGCATGTATCCTCTCATTTTGATTGGAAATATGTCTTAAGTAACAAGAGTGGTTTTCGAATGCTTATATAATGTCATAGTTATAGCATATAATAAAAGTTTAATAAATAACAATCATAGTTCAATTATTATATATAATGACCATTATCGTCATGTCAACTACTTTTCATTTACAAGAACTAATAATAATTGCTTAAAAAAGATAAATTATAGTATATTTAAAAATATTAAAACAATTAACTAATAATAATTGTCAAAGCATTAGAATTTTTTTACCGTAGCTTGATAGGAATGAAAAGAGCAAAAGTGTGTTCTAGTCGAGGTCGGATTGAAAAGTTTTCATAATTCATGGCAATTTATGAAGAAACAACAAAAATTTTAAAAAAAAAATGTACATGAGTACAAGAGATGAAAAAGAATACCGCCTCTTTACTTGAGATTTTTTTCACAAAATAATATATATTTAGGAGTTCTAGTATAATTTTGCCCTTGGATCTAAATAAGATATAGACAATTTATATTATTAAATGTCCAATATACTTATAAATACTAAATTACTAAAACATATAATTTGAATATCTGATATATATTTGTTCAAACTATCACCTCCCTAGTTGTTAGATGTAAGGATAAGATCATTAAGAGAACCCGAAATGAGAAAATAAACTTGCAAGATCAATAATTAAAAAAATTTTTAATATAAATTCCACTTCAGCCTAAGAGTTGTACATCCCTGCTTTGTTGGTTGGTTTGGAAAATATCATCTCATATCACACCATGGACATCATTACATCATTTGTCTGATTAAAATAGTTATAGTCGAATCTACATTTCAAAGATACACTTATATGGTAGGGGTGGGGCCTGAGGGAGAGGGCTAGCCCTCCCTCCAACATGTTGAATGAAGGTCCTACTGTGGAACTGTTGGAGAACGAAGGGTGGGAGGGTGGGAAGCCTTCTTTTAGCTTAGCCTTTCGCAAACCGGTGCATCTGCATAACTTAGGGGTGTGTGTGCTATTTGAAACCCAGCTGTCAAGAAGGAATCTCTAGCACATAAGGCAGCCCTATTTAGATTCTGGGGGTTTTATGTAGTGGAATCTCAAGGGTTGTCGGGCAGAATTATTATGACTTGGAGATTAAGAAGTTGTAATTTTGATATTTTTCATAAGTGCAACCAATAAGTGATTATGGTAATTTCAGAAGAAAATGGGCTTCTATGGGTCCTATCTGCAATCTATGCTAGTATTGAATATAGGAAAAGAAGGGCGCTATAGGATGAGGGAGCCAATTTGATTCAGTAGAAATATCCAACGGTGGTCGCTGGGGATTTCAACTGTATGGATGGCCTTTGAGAGAAGCAAGGGGAAAAGGCTTTTACCAGCAAGATTGAGGCTAGAAAATTCTAGGATTTCGTCATGGCTAAAGGCTTGGTTGACTTTGGGTTCACCAGGCCGAGATTTACCTGGTGCAACAATAAGTTGGGTCGAGTGAGAGTATGGGAGAGGATTGACAGAGTATTTGCCACAAATGGCTGGATTCAGAGTTGCCCGGACTATCGGATGAGATGCCTACCCCGAATAGCATTAGACCACTACCCCATCCTAGTTAGTACCTTGACCTTTACCCCTTACTGCAGTCCGTTTCGAATTGAGAAGATTTGGCTATCTTATCCTTGGACGTGGGATGTTGTGCGGGAGGCATGGCAGATGTCAGTGTGGGAGATGCAATGTATAGTGTGACCCGCAAACTGGAGACGACCAAGTGCCGACTGCCCAGGTGGAATTGGAAAGAGGTAGGAAACATATCAAAAGGGTAGAGGAGACAGAAGCCTTTATAGGCAACTTCCAGTCTCGAGAAAAATAAAGGGGGGGCTGATTGAAGGAGAACAGGGAGAGCTGAGGACGTAGTTATTCATGCACCACTCGCTCTTTCGGCAGCAAGAGATCCTCTAGAGACAGAAATCAAGGATACAATGGATTATAGAGGGGGACCGGAACACTAATTCTTCTATCATCGATAATTATCTGAAGGTAGAGGAACAAAATTAGCAGCATCAGAGATAGCAGTGGGTAGATGACAAATGACTCTGATACCATTAGGTAGGGGTGGTAAATATGACCCGACCCGCCAACCTGACCTGTGTTCAACCCTCCATAAACAAGTTTGGATTTGGCCTAAACAGGTTCGGATCGTAAACAGGTTGACCCATTTAATCTGTTTATTAATTGAGTTGGATACAGATTTTAAATGTTTGACCCATTTAACCCGTTTAACCCATTTAAGTCGTAATTTGAGATGCCGTCGTCCATCTCAGATCCGATGGTTTATAATCAGTCTCACAAACCCTAGCCCTTTTCTATTCTCCATGCGCCGTGCGGCCGTGCCGTGCGCGGGCTTGAAGTTGGAAGCCTTGGCCCCTTCAGTCCTTCTCTACCGAAGCATGCGAGTCCGAGAGGAGGGGAAGATCGCCGCAGTTAGGAGGAGAGGAAGACGAAGATCGTCGCGAGTTCGAGAGGAAGGGAAGACGAAGATCGCCACAGTTAGGAGGAGAGGAAGATCGCCGTGGTTAGGAGGAGGGGAAGACGAAGATCGCCGCGATTAGGAGGAGGGGAAGATCACCGCAGTTAGGAGGGGAAGGCGAAGATCACCGCGGTTAGTATTTTGATGTTCTCATAATTTCGCTACTGCCCCAATTTTTTATTTTTGTTTTGTTTTGTTTTTGGTTTCAATCGATCTAGGTTAAGCAAGGTTTGCAAGGATTTCTCACATGATTTAGATTTTTGTTCACAAGGTTCTGAAGATTTAGATGATGTCGTTATTGTCTGAACTATCAGAACTTCTATGTGTTTTATTATCTCAGCTTTATGTGTTTGATTTTAAAGCTCCTAAGTTTGTTAGTGTTAATCAACCATTTTTTCAGCTTTAGTGATCATCAAGCAACCCTTTTTTCAACTGATTTCTTTAATTACTGATAGCTTTAGGCAAACAGGTTAAATAGGTCGAATCGGGTTAGGCTAAATAAGTTAAACAGGTCGGGTCAGGATGGTTGGACTAAGTAGGTTAAACAAGTAGGGTCAGGTTGGGCAAACAGGTTAAACGGATCGGATCGAATTACATATTTATTAAACAGGTCAGGTTCAGGTTATAATTTCTAACCTGTTTAATAAACAGGTCGGATTCAGGTTTATGATGTTCTAATCCGACCTACATGTGATCCGACCCGATTGCCACCCCTACCATTAGGAGAGTGTCGGAGTAGTTCTTCAGATCCGGATGGACGGATCAATCAGGTAGTGGGGATGGTACAATGGGACACTTCACATCTCGGTAGGATTTAAAATTGTGTTTTTGGATTTGTTTCCTAAAATGGAACAACATTAACTAATCTTCATCACTTGCCTAAGTTTTGATAGTCTATGTTTCTGTTGATTTCTCTTCATCTATTAATTGCTGTCATGAAAAGTGGAAATTTGTTTTATCTCTTAGGTGGGACAGAAGTATATGGATAGTTACCAATCTACCGCAAGAAGCTACAAAGACTCGTCCGTGCATGGCAACTACAGCAAGATTCAAGCATTGCCTTGGTTGATTTATTGTTTACCTTATATAAAAGATATGCTGTTACATAGTTGTTATAGCGTAGCACTATTCTAGGAATTACATTCCTTGTATGGAAGATCTGTTGTTATAGCTTAGCTTAATTTTAGGTTGCACCAACTTGTCTTTGTATATATACGTCATGTATATCAATGAAAAGAGTGTGCGAGCCTTTCAAAAACCTACAGTTTATTTCTCTATATGGTATCAGAGCAAAGCCTTTATCTCCATTGAGTTTTTTTTTGATCCAAGCTTTCACCATGGCTAATTCCACATCCCAAACCTCTCCGAATGTCACTCAATTTTCCTTCTCCTCCACTAAAAATTCTCTCATCGCCATCAATGCCTCAACTCAGATTACTGCTCGACTCACACCAACCAACTTTTCCTCCTGGAGTGCTCAATTTGAGTCTCTTCTTCTTAGCTATAACCTATATGGTTATGTCAATGGCAGTCTCAAATGTCCTTCAGCGCCTGCTGCTACATCTTCGACACCTGATGCAATGGCCAGTTCTACCTATACCCACTAGTTCTGTCAAGGTAAACTCATTTTGAGTGCCATTCTTGCATCAATCCCTAATGCTGTGATACCCCTCATAGCAACCTCGAAAACATCCCGAGATGCCTAGAGTAAACTGACCAAACTTTATGCCAGCCGTCCCCGCACTCATGTCATACAACTCAAGGAGGAGTTAACTCTCATTCAGCACAATAGCCACAGCGTTACTGAGCTTTTACAAACTGTAAAAACTCTTGTTGATGAACTTGCACTTATTGATGCCCTATTTTCTGATGATTATACCACCCTCTATGTACTAAATATTCTTGGCCCTAAATACTGAGATATTGCTGCTCCTATTCGAGCAAGAGAATCCTCCTTGTCCTTCGAAGAGCTCCATGATCTGCTGGTAGGTCATGAGTCCTATTTGAAACGCCTTGAAGCATCCTCTCAGGTGTTGGTGGACACTGCAAACTCATCTCAGTGCAAGCCATCCTCTGTTCAGTGCCACTACAAAAAGAACTCGTCCTTCTTTCGCAACAACCACAACCATTAGGGTGACTCCCAAAACTAGTATTCCAAACAGAAATCTTCTCTTAAATGCCAGTTCTGTGATCAGTTTGACCACATTGCCAAGCATTGTCCTCAGCTGCACCCTTCGGAGCCCACTGCCAACTGCACTATCGCTGCTCAAAGCAAGAATAAACGATGGCTATTGATTCTGCTGCTTCTCATGATATCACTACCAAGCTGTCTAATCTCCATCTGCATTTTGGATATGACGGCACCGATAAAGTTGTAATTGGCGATGGTTCAGGTTTGCCTCTGACACATGTTGATTCTTTATCTATCCAATATCCTAATCGCATCTTTCATGTTAACGATACTCTATGTGTCCCTACTCTTCAAAAGAATCTCCTATTTGTTCATCATTTCACTAAACAAAATGATGTTTTTCTTGAATTTCACCCATCATTTTTTCTTGTGAAGGATCGGAGAATAGGGAAGACTCTTCTACGAGGACCGTTTGAGCATGGTGTGTACCCTCTACCAGACCCTATTGGCATACCGAAGACCTCTTTGAATGGTTGGCACAGTCGATTTGGTCATCCCTCTCCCAAAGTTGTCTTTCGTCTTGTTGCTTCTTTTTCTCTTCTTGTTACTAGTGTCAAGTCGTGTTCCAAACTTTGTGATTCTTGTGCCATTAATAAAACTCACGAATTACCTTTCCATAAGCATGGTCTGACAAGCAATGCTCCCTTTAATCTTATCTACACTGATATTTGGGGTCTGTCTCCCATCACTAGTGTTACCGGTCACAAGTATTACATCATTTTTATAGATCATTTCACTAAGTATGTGTGGTTCTTCCCTCTCAAACAAAAATCTGATGTTCGAACCTTATTTCACCAATATCACAAAATGATTGAAACATAGTTTAACACCAAAATTTGCATTCTCTACTCTAATAATGGCGGCAAATTTGTTGCCTTAAAATCATATCTCTTTGATCATGGAATCAGTCACTAGATGTCAGCCCCACATACTCCTCAACAAAATGGAGTCTCGGAACACCGTCATCGCCATGTGGTTGAAACTGGTCTCACTTTACTCACTCATACCTCTCTTTTGTAACAACTCTGGTTGCCTATGCTTTCTCTACTGCAACCTACCTCATAAATAGGTTGCCAACTCTTGTACTGCACTACAAGTCCCCTTTTGAGGCTCTATTCAGTCTGCAGCCTAACTACCTTAAACTTTGGTCATCGGTTGCCTCTGCTACTCGTGGCTAAAGCCCTACAACAGCCATAAGATGCAACCAAAATCCATTGCATGTCTCTTCGTTGGCTACTCCACAAGTCAGAGTGCCTACCTATATCTCTATCTTTCCACAAACAGACTCCATATCTCCCATCATGTCACCTTCGATAAATATGTCTACCCATACAAAAAGTCCACCATAGCATCAAAATCGACTCTGCCACCATCTAAGAAGCATCTCTCTGGAGTTCTAGCAGTCTCTATTGTGCCATTGGGGGTCTCTCATGCCACAACACCTATGCAAGCACATCCTCGTGAGGTTTCTTCCCCGTCTACTTCGACTGAGCCCCATGAGTTCTCCCTATCCACCCTGCCATCCCACTTGAGCCCCCCACCTACACCTCCTACTGATGCACTTGTGGCTCCACCTCCGCCACCTATACCTACTCGCAACCACTACATGACCACCCGCTTTATGAACAACATCTACCAACCCAAGCAATTCTTTGTTGCCATGAAATATCCACTCCCTATACCCCTAAAAACTACATGTGTTAGTCAGGCTCTCAAGGACCCTCGCTGGCACGCAACTATGTCGGATGAATTCACGGCCCTTCTCAAGCATGAAACCTAGGATCTTGTACCCTCTCGTGCTGATCAAAATCTGGTTGGCAGCAAGTGGGTGTTTCGTGTGAAACGCAACCCAGATAGCTCTATCAGTCGGTACAAAGCCCGTATGGTTGCGAAAGATTTTCATCAACGCCCTAGAGTTGATTGCTCGAAGACATTTAGTCCGGTTGTTAAACCGGCCACTATCCAACTTATATTGTCCCTTGTCATGATGAAAGGTTGGTCTCTCCGACAGTTGGATGTAAATAATGCTTTTCTGTATGGTACTCTCAAAGAATCAGTGTTCATGAAACAATTGCTAGGTTTTGAAGATCCCTCTAAACCCATTTTGTCTGTAAATTGAAGAAAAGTATTTACGGTCTTAAGTAAGCTCCTCGCTTATGGCACCAGTCCCTTCGAGCAGCTCTTCTCAGCTATGATTTTACACATTCATGCACTGACACTTTCTTATTTATCCACAACTCTAATGATCTTACTTGCTACTGCCTAGTGTATGTCGATGATCTTATTATAATAGGCAGTGATTCCCCCTTTGTGTCCAAGATCATAGCACAAATTGGCTCCCAGTTTTCTAGCAAAGACATGGGTAATCTCCGTTACTTCTTGGGCATCGAGGTGATACCTACGAGTCAAGGTCTCTTTCTCTTGCAGCACAAGTACGTGTGCGATCTCTTAGCCCGCACCAACATGGATGGCGCCAAGACGGTTCAGAGTTTCCTGTCCACAAGCACTCTCTTTGTTCTGCCCCATGGTTCACCCCCCGTGGATAGCATTGCATTTCACAAAGTCATTGTTGGCCTTCAGTATCTCAGTCTCACCGGATCGGATATTGCTTTCGCTGTAAACTGCCTTTTCCAGTTCATGCATCAAGCTACTACCACACACTAGGCTATTGTCAAGAGATTACTTAGGTACCTTAAGCATACGATTTTTGATGGCATTCACCTTCAAAAGGACAGTGCACTGAAACTATGTACCTACACGGAGGCTGACTGGGCTAGGGATCATGACACTCGGATTTTTATTATTGCCTTCATCACCTTTCTTGAAAAGAATCTCATCTCCTGGACAGCTTGCAAGCAGCATGCCATCTCTCGCTCTTCTACCGAAGCAGAATTTTGTGCCTTAGTAGTTGCTACTTCCGAAACATTTTGGTTGCACTCTTTTTTCACTGAACTTAGTCTCAAGCTCCCTCATGCTCCATAGCTCTACTGTGATAACATAGGAGCAAAGCATTTTAGTCTCAACCTGTGCAGCACACTCTTATGAAGCATATTGAAGTTGACCTGCTATTTATCTGTGATCTTGTGCAGAAAGAAAAAGTCAGTGTTCATCATGCCCACACTCTTGATCAACTAACAGATCTACTGACTAAACCGTTAGCTCGCCAGCGCTTTCAACTTCTCAAATCCAAGATTGGCCTTGCTGATGGCACATCCATCTTGAGGGGGCATATACGGAGAGCTACCAATCCACTACAATCAGCTATAAAGACTCCTCCATGAATGGCAACTGCAGCGAGATTCAAGCATTCCCTTGGCTGGTTTATTGTTTACCATATATAAAAGATATGATGTTACAAAGTTGTTATAGCGTAGCACTATTCTAGAAATTACATTCCTTATATAGAAGATCTGCTGTTATAGCTTAGCTTAATTTTAGGTTGCACCAACTTATATTTTCTGTATATATACATCATGTATATTTATGAAAAGAAAGGTGTGAAAGAAGGAAGATGTGAGTGGTAGAGATGAAGGTAAAAGGGAGCTACAAGGTGATGGGCATTTTCCTAGGTGTAACATCTAAATGAATAAGGAATGAAAATTATATTTTGCATGATGGATTCGATGACAAATGTAGACTAAATTGAGATGCCTATGGGCATAATAAGAGCAAAATAAAAGCGTGTGAGGGTGAATTAGCCCAAGAAACATGAAGCCTTTTTTCATGCATTTAGCAACAGATGTTAATGTTAGACCCAGATGCACTGGCAGCTCTACTGATTATATGACTCATGCCAAATTTACCCATGTTCTAGGACCTTCTATGAGGGAGGAGGGGTAAGAATGATGGAGAAAAATGAAAAGATGAAAAAAGAAGGGAAGAGAATCCCACTTTGTGTAAGGCATCTTACATGTTGAGTATTCTATCTGATTGATTTTGAGGACTATACTTGTGTTGGGCTATCACATAGATTGCCATGTGAGCTTTTACATGAGTAAATAAAGTTCATTAGTTAGCATGAAGTTTGGAACAATTTTATGAGTAGGAATTAAACATGCATAGGGAGTCCTAACCCAGTATGTAGATCAGGAAATATTTTGATTTGGATAGAATTATGGTTTAGTTGTAAAGTCTTTATGTAGAGATGCAATGGAAGCAACAAACTTGAAATAGAATCTAATGGATCCTTAGTTATTTCTCCTAACTTTCTTTTGTTGGCTGCTCCATGTCAATAGGGCGATGAAACCTATTGCTTCATCTAGGCGACAACTTCTGAAGAAGCTCTAGTCTTCCTATACACCTAGTTGCACTACAGGAAAACGGAGATTTTCCGACGCTTTTTTTCCGACGCTAGGGAGAAGCGTCGGGAAATCCCCCTCCAGCGCCGAACATTGCCAACGCTTCTAAAAAGTGTCGGTACAGCTTTGAAATCAACGACGTTAATGGCTGGACCTACGACGACGCTTATAAGTGTCGTCGGAGGCCAAATCCACTCAAATATCAGCCTCTTCCCGATCGATGCCCTAACTCTTTATAACCCTCTCCTCTCCTCTCCTCCTCCCTACGGCGCCGACAATCCACCACCTCCCCCCCTCTGTCACCTCCATCCCGAGCCCCGATTTGGAGGCAAGCGAGGAGGAGGGAAGATGACTCTAGGTGTTCAGATTTCCTCCCCTCTCCTTGTTTATTTATTTTTCTTTCTATTTTGGGAAACTTGACTCCAGGTGAAGAGGAGGAGGAAAAGGAGGAGGAAAGATAGTGAGGGGAAGACGGAGATGAAGCTCTACTAGTTCTCCAGCACCAGGTTCGGCATCACCTCTCCCTTCTTTTCTAGCTCTTAATAACCCTCTCCTCTCCTCTCCTCCTCCCTGCAGTGCCGACAATCCACCGCCTCCCCTTACTTTCTCACCTCCAACCCGAGCCCCGATCTGGAGGCAAGCGAGGAGGAGGGAAGATGACTCCAGGTATTCAGATCTCCTCCCCTCTTTTTGTTTATTTTATTTTCTTTCTATTTTGGGAAACTTGACTCTAGGTGAAGAGGAGGAGGGAAGATGGTGAGGGGGAAGACGGAGATGAAGCTCTACGGGTTCTCCAATACCAGGTTCGGCATCACCTCTCCCTTCTTTTCTTTCTTTTCAATTTTTCACTTCTCTACTCTTCTTCCGATTTTGAAATCCCGGCCGCAGCGACCATGATCTCGGGTGATTTTAACATGCTTGGTTCCAAAATCCCTTCCCATTCGACCATGGATTACAGCCTCCTATGTGCTGCCAGCTAAAAGACGCTCACCCGACTACCTCCTCCCCCTCCGCCATGACCCTCTACGGCATCCTCTTCTCTAGGTCTCTCTCTCTCTCTCTCTCCAGGTGAAGACGGGTGAGTTTCTTGATTTTATTTCTTTAACCCCTCTTCTTGCTTTCGATGGTCCCAAGTAGATAAAGTCTAGAATTTCTGATTCCATTTCAGGGCATTTTTTTGCTGCTCAATCTGGTGGTCTTTCCTCTCGATAATGCCTACACTCGGTCCCCAGTGAAGAAAATAATTTTTTTTGAAAAAAATTGAAGGTTAAAGCCGACGCTTATAAGCGTGGGCTTTGAAGCTTTTAGCGACGCTTTTAAGCGTCTCTATAAAGCGTCGCTAAAAATCTACCTTTTCCAATGCTTTTCAAAAGCGTCGGAAAAAACTTTTCTCACTCAGGTATCGCCGACGCTTTGGCGACGCCTTTTTTTGCATCGGCGGGACTTTAGCCAATGCTTATATGCATCGCGAAAGGTCGAAAAATGCGTCGGTATAGGTTGGTTTTCCTGTAGTGTTGGTGATAACTTCATACCATGATTTACTAGGAAGCATGCTTTGTTCAGCTTATTGTCCATCTTACCTTGAATTTTCTTACCATTAACAATTTAAATCATCTAAATTCAGATATCAAAGCTATCATCTAAAAAGAAAATCAACATTTCAACGTTATTTTCACTTTCATGGAAACGCAAATTCCATGCGAAACCTTTGGAAACCTGAATTTCTGCCCTACAATTATGGAGATTAAGAAACTAGATCTAGCTCCTCACTACTGACATTATCATCTTAAAAGTTATATCTAAACCCTAGTCCTCATTTAATGACACCTTATAGGACCAACTGAGCCATTAGGTCTTCTACACTTTAAACATGAAGCTCAAAATCGGCAAAAACGAAGCTTGTTCCTGCATCGCTATTGTAGTGATCCACACTACAGTTTGGAACAATAGTGGTGTAATAATCATCAAGAAAGCATATTCAAGCTTAGATGTGTAAATTATGTGTGTATTTTTGGTGGTTTGTGCTTATATATTGTGATGCCAAGCATGCATTGTTCCTTGCAAGCAAAGCTATGGACTTCTACATCTATGCATTCTCAATTGCTGCCATCTAATTATATCTTCATGCATGTTATGTGTGTGCGTCAGTGTGATATATTATATGTTAACTGTAGTTCTGTGTATGAAACCTTAAGTAATCTCAGCTAGATATGAAAGGTTTTTTTAGTATTAAGACAATATCTGTTTTTATGTTAAGACAATACATTTACTCGGGTATCCACTTATGCAAGTTAATTGTGCTAAATTTTGTATATATAGCATTACAACATGAATTCCTGATCATTGAAAAATTTGTAAATTAGTTACATTACAATTTATTATGTACTATAATATTGGATTTTCTCTGCGATTGAAGTATCCCATCTTCTGTGGCGTGAAGTTCTGTTCTGGTTAAATTTATGGAGAAATGGTATCAATCTTTTGGCATGAACTATGTGGAATGATTTTAAAAGCTCCTATTGGTTTTCTGAGGGACAGATTTTTATGTCATATTAGGCTGCACAATGAAGTTCTACGTATTGTAACTTTAGTTGATTGTACTGCTTTAGATTATATGTTTTTTTATAGGTCTTTTGTTTCCATGTTTCGTTTAAAAAAACCATTGCTTCCTAGAAATTGGATATGTATTATGGAAAGTTTGTTCACTGCAAAATTAGGAGGGTATGTACAGGAAAGGTGAATAATTCTAGGTTTCTTAAATAATAAAACTTCAATTTTTTGCAGTTATCAGTATTGATAACATTGTTTCCGCAGCAAATATACTTTGCTACCACCATCCAACAATCTTTCTATTTTTCTGTCAATGGGTAAAACACATCCTCACAGCTAATTTGGAAGCTATTTCAGACTGGGGATTTTTTTTTATACTGGATATACTTTTTCGGTCACCTTCCAAAATAGTAGTGCCAGTCTCTCTCTAAGAGCTTAAAAGTCTGTTTGCAGTTCAAGAATCAAGGAGCATATCCACTACGAATGATTGGCAGCAATGGATAAACAAAGTTCTAGCAAAAGCACAGTGTGAAGAGTACATGTTAGAGAAGTTCTGGCATTGGGGTGTTCTTTGATTGTTGGCAAATAAAACTCCTGCCTTTTCATTTTATTCGTGATTACAGTTCTATTATGGTAAACTTATACAGTATAATTTAGCATATATCTTTTCCAAGCATGCGTCCCAACTGATACGAGGGACGGCAGGTTATTTGAGCATGTAATTGTTTCTCTTTATGATCTGAAGTTTGAATCTTCTTTAAGCATGCAGATTAATTTGGTTCCCCTGCAAATTTCAGAATGTTACCCAATTTTGAAAAACAAGTTGCTATGTATCACTTTGTTGTCATATATTCAAGTTATTTAGTGGAGTTTATTTGATAGAAAGGGACCTGCTATGCTGTAAACCTAGCATAGACTATATTATCAGTAACATTGAATAAATAACAAGTACTAGCATCCTGAATATTGCCATACTGTGGAACAGATTGATGGGATGGATGTTTTTGCTGTGAAGCAAGCATACAAATTTGCTAAAGACTACGCTTTGAAGAATGGACCCTTGATGTGAGTACCTAGCCATCCTTGTGCTTTTTGTGCTCCTTAGTGGAATTTGTAAACCTTGATATATATCTATTTGAATATTCGATCTAACAAGTGATTTTTTTCTGGGTCCCTATGACTTGAAGCTTCTTTCATGGTGGTCGCAAAACTTGTGTGCTCAAAATGATCTTAAATGGAACAACACCAAATTACTCTGTATGATTGAAGTGATACAATAGATTTCACAAGGACTTGCTATGCATGGTGATACTGATAAATTGTACCTGAAAGTTTTATTCCTCCTTCCTAGTTTAGCTTATCTAATATCAATATGATCTGCCAATTCAAATTTTGTTTCAGATTGATATCTTGTATGTGATGGCAGAAGGAAATTTCTGTTTTGTCAATGGCAATTGGGAATTTCACTCACTTGAATTTTTTTTTTTTATTTTAACTATATTTGTTCTATTTTACCTGGAAATTAGTGTTGATCTTGGTTCAAAGCTGTGACTTCTTTGAACATTATAAAAGACGTTTTGGTGACAACTTTATTGGAATATAGTGTCTTCATATGTATTTTTTCATCAAGAAACAACTACTTTAAACAGATGAACGAGTGATGATGGATTTTTTAATCTGGAGATCTGAACCAAAATTATACTTCAACAAATTAACAGTTTTAGGAAAAAGGTTAAAACATGCTTTAATTAGAATTAATTTGATCGAAAATTGGACATAAGCATCACCATAATGTTGTACTTTCATAAACTCCTGCAATTAAAAATTATATATATTGTGTAACTCCTATTATCCTACTAGTTTTCATTATTTGTTGAGATCACATCCATCCATCTAATTCTTCTTATTGAATCAATAGCTATCACAGCCGGTTCGATAGATCCTGGCTTGCTTTTATTGTACGTTGAAATTGAATAAGATAAATATATTGGATCGTTGACTTCGGTTGCCTACCATGCTTAGGGACTAGGACATAATTACACTGCCCTTTACTATTCATGCATCAGGCCAGTGCCTGGGAAACATGTTTGATACTGTCCTGCCAGTACGGCATATATTCCATATCGTAAATGTAGTTTGTAGCTATAGTTCATGTCCATCATGTTAGAACCTATTGGGGACATGTTAGCTTGACATGGTAGATATCAGCAGGTGGGAAGCATCTGGAGAAAGATTTAGCTAATGATATTTTTAGGTGAAACTCTTCTTAATTTAAGAGATGATTGTATTTGATTATAAATAAGAAAACTTACAACAATAGAATGGAAAGAAAGATAATTATAAAGATTTTAACAACTTAATTAGAATGTTGGAAAAATTTCTTTTTTGTTTTCAACAACTCTACATCTTTCTTATTAGTTTCCAATGGCTCTATATCTTTCTTATTGGTGCTCAATAATTCTACGTATGACAAATTGATGGTTTCCTAAAAAGCATCATCTTCTATTTTTTTTGATATATATATATATATATATATATATATATATATATTGTAGGCAGACAATGTGTTGTTCCCTATACTAGAGGTCATCGTATTTTTCTATGTAGTGACAAGTAGTTATGGAGCTCATATTTTATTGTTGGTTCGTAGATTCTTGAAATGGACTCTTACAGGTACCATGGTCACTCCATGTCAGATCCTGGGAGTACCTACCGCACCCGTGATGAAATTAGTGGTGTGAGACAGGTCAGTTAGTTTCAAGCCATCTATTTCATTGCTAGTTGAGTGCAAGTATTCATCTTATCAGGCCTTTTTCTGTGATGACACTTGCAGGAGCGTGATCCAATTGAAAGAATTGGGAAGTCGATATAATCCCATGAGCTAGCTCAAGATATCAAGTCAAGTCCCTATATATCCTCCGCCTCCTTCTCCTTTCTTCTTTTTCTTCTTTTTTACAACGGCGGCTCACATGTGATAAATGTCAATGTGGCCAACAAAATTAGAAAAAAAGATCACACAAAGGATCAAACACAGATATATGGTTCTCCCAAATAAAATCATTGGAGTGGTGAGCCGCAAAGAATGCAACCAATCAACAGCATTGTTCGTCTTCCTATAGACATGTGTGGCCCGATAGGAGCCACACTCTTTCAAAAGTCTGTCAATGTCATGGAGCAGCGCATCTCCGACCCCGAACCCACTTGATCACAGTAGCTGAGTCTTCTTCGAGGGTGATACGATCCGCACCCAGCACAAGTCTCGCATAGGTGATGGCCTCCCATGTAGCTTTGAGCTAGGCGCTGACGATAGACGTATCAAATATCTGCCAACGCTCGGCCGCCATCAATTTAGAGTTGTGGTCTCTGATAACAAATCCCACACCTCCATGTTCCCTCCCTCGCCAACACTTCTGTCGAAATTTACATGAGAAAACGAAAGGGTGGGGATTCTCAGGAAACAAGTATAGTCCTGAATGCTGCAAGAGCAGAATAAAAACTCCAGATTACCCTAGCCGACTCAAAGGGCGACACCTCAGTAGTGCTGATAATCTCTGCCGCACGAAGTAAATCTCTATCCGCCACTACTCTCGGATGTGTGATTCATTTCTCAATGGTTTAGACTTTTCTATCTAGCTAATAGTGGTAGGCCAGATAGACAGCACTAATTTTCTGCTCCTCAAGATCGGGTCCCGCGAGGAAGCCTCTAGAAAATATGAAAAATCCTCGATCGCCCCCATCTCGAATGTTATTTTATTAATTAAATTAAATTTAAATAAAATAAATTTTAAATTTAAATATTTTGAATTGAACAACCCCCCCTCCCCTCTTCTCTTCTCTTGGGCTTTGAACCTCGGTTCATTGCACCCTGCACTCTCATTATGACAATCGTATTGGTGTAGGTTGAACGTTTAGGAGAGTTGTTACCCTGTACCTGGGCCCCGTGTCTCCGCCAGATGATACCGCGCATCGAACGAACCCGATGGCCGTGAGGAAAACGACAATGAGGACGACCACTACCCTTCCAGCCCGGCACGTATACGTTGGGCCACGAGTCAAACATCACGGTCGAATCTGGTCACCGAAGGTCGACGCCCCTTCCACCCACCACGCTATCTTCGCCCGCGCTTCGGACATACGTGGTTGGATTCTATCTCCGAAAAAGGAAGAAAGAATCAGAAGGGGCGAAATTATTTGGAGGCCGCTTTCCTCGCTCCGCTGCCACCCCGGGCTTCCACGCCTCTTCCTATCTCTTCTTCTCTCCCTCCTTTCTTCCTTCTCCTCCGACTCACGAGAAAATGGGTTCTGGGAGCAGTCGATTGAAGCCGGGGCCGCCGGGCCCACGGGCTGAAAGCCGTGGGAGGCTCAGTCTGGCCTCCTTACTCTGCGGCGGGGGCGCCGCCTCCTCCGCCTCCTCCTCCGCTTCTGCCGAGGTCTCAGTTCAGGCTAAAAATTGAAAGAATTTTTAGTGACCCCTGCTGTTTTCCTGTTTGATTCTTTCGTTTCTTGGCTATCCGTTTAATTTTTCTGCTGGATGATTTGATTCTTTGGTTTTGAAAAAAAGGGCCAGCGCTAGCAAGAGGATTATTGCTTTATATTTTTTCGTGCTTCTATCATGATTTTTGTGGTGATGGGTGTTTCTTTTTTTTTTTTTCCTCCTTCGTTTCTGTATGTGACTTTTAATTTTGTTTATATATGTTTGGGTGGTTATTGCATGGAATTTTAGGTTAACACTCTTGTTCTTGAAATCTTTAAGTTTGTCCTTTTATTTCTTACGGATTTCGATGTACTTTGTTGGTCAATAAGTATTTCACGACTTCTCGAGGAAATTTCTCCCTCTAACGGTTGGATTATGTTTCGAACATTGAATTTGTTATCAATTAGATGATCATTTGCTTTTTAGCTTGCTCTTTATGATGGGATTGCTTGACATTGTATGCATATGAAATGATGTAGTAGTTCTTAGGTTGTATCTTAGAAGGATGCTTATGTTTTGCACCTCCTCTTTGTAACTATTTGTGTCAATGCTTTGGTTATCTTGTTGCTCTTGTAATCTGAAAACATTCTTGAACGATTTTAAATAAGACAATGAATAATGGCTGAAATTTATGACGAATAAAAGAAAAATCTGGTGAATTGAAAGAAGTGTCTTAGTGATAAGGGGAGAAACAACACGATAACTTTGAGTTGTTATGTAAATGTGGATTTGGCCTCACAATCACCATTTTTTATCTCAAACAAGCTTAATGACTGTTGGAAGATAATCATTCTTTCTATAGCATAAGCCTGTCAGAGCTATATTTGTTACGGGAGTCAAATAAGAAAATTAAACCACCCCTAGTCTTGCCGGTTTTTTTTTTTTTTTTGGTTGCGCCTCTATAAATGATAGCTAGTTAGGTGAAGGGTTGTAAATAATGTTAAAGATACTATATCAAAAGCACGAGGAGACTAGGATGCTAGGAGTAAACATTTACAGAATCTTTTATGAGATTCCTATTGAGATTACAAGATCTCTAGCAATGACCCTTGCAGACACAATCTTATTTGAGTTTTTGAATAAGGCAAGGAGTTCAAAAGTAAGCCAATCTAAAGCAAGGGGAGTAACTTATTGTTCCTAAATATAGAAAACGAGAATGATCACCTGAAGAAATTACTTAGTCCTTCATCTTATAGTCCCATTTTTGTATCTTGAAGAAGTTGACACGGAAAAATATTTGAGGGTTTGGTACATTGTACGGTTGGAGTCAGCACTAGGGCTTCTCTTGTGGCTAAAAGTTTGAAGTAAGGTTTTATGGCATTACCATTATACTAAAACAAGAACCGCGGATACTCACAAAAGGACCTCAGCTTTTAATTGGTTCTTCAACTTCTAAATGCATGGAGGGTTAACCTATGTTAACCCTTTAACTTATATGGGCTTTGGAAACCTAAGTGCAGCTCAAAAGAAGTGAAAAAATCTATCCAATTTGCTGCATGGTCAGTTTTGGCTAACTTTATATTGAATGATGGTCAGATGATGGATGACTGACATCAAAATCATAAGCTGACACCCTAACTGATGCGTCCCAACCTGATGCACACTGCATTTTTTCAGTTGTATGGATCCGATGCAGTGGTTGTAGACTCATAGTGCCAAACTCACTTTGAAAGGGATATAGCAAAGGAAGGACACCTATGGACATGGGGGCTACTTAGCATGCTGAGGAAGGCTGATGTCATCCTGGTCTAACCCTTAGTTGGATGCAAGCCAGTACTGCATCTCATAGTCAACTTACAGATCTTACATGAATTTTGCTATTTTCACTGCTTGCTGGATTTGGGGGCCTTCTTGGGCTTTGGTTTGGCTGGTGGAAGACAGGCTAAGGAGAGGGTGTTTTCGTGATTGCATCAGGAGTACTGCTTTATATTTTCACAAGGTGTCCAACTAAAGAAATTAGGCAGCTATGGTGGTCTGATATTTTAGTCATGGGAATATACTTTTAATTATATATATATATATATATATATATATATATATATATATATGCACGTATGTCAGGGTGTGTGTGCATGCATGCGTGCTGGCTTTTTCTATTCTTATTTTTATCTTTTAAGCAGTTCAGCTATCAGGTGAAGACTGTATATGTAAGAGAACAATAGGGGTAGCCTTATAATTGAAGAGTAAAAATACCAGGAAGCAGTAAATCTGCTGGCCTTTTCTATCTACTTATTTTTATTGCAGTATTGCATGTGCAAAGGCTTTGTGTAAATTTATTTGTGGTAGAACATTTAACCAAGACATTTGCAGTTTGTAGCAAGTAAAGTTCACAATCTGCACATGCTGTTATCAATAAAACTTTCTTCTCTTTTCCTCCTTAATGTTGCACAATTTTATACAACAGAGGTTGCACAAGTTTTGAAGATCTATTGCAGAATGTTTGAATATATGTCTTCGATATTTAGGCTAAGTAGTTCTATAAGAAAACTTACACCCCTTCTAAACACTGTTTGCACGACCTCTGGACATAATTTTTCCTTTTTCCCCCTTGACTACTGGACCAAGAGCATGGGCGGATTCGCTAGGATGGCAAAAAAATATCCTATTTTTGTATAAAAGAAAAAAACATATAGGAGCCACAAAGAGTAAAACCAGTCTTTTCTTGTGCCAATTCCCCTCTGCTATTTACCGATTCAGGGCCAGTAGTGCACGAGGCACAGATCTAGATCTTGTGTTGTGTATATCTCGTATTTGAATTTTTTTTATAGGATGAGTTGGCAGCCCTTCCTCTTGAATGGAGGTTTCCAGATTTTTGAATGGGGACATGTCAGACAACACATTTGGAAGTTGGAAACAATGTTTTTTTTTACTTTTCCCATTTTGCAAACAGCAACTGTAACCATAATAACCATCAATTCTTGTTCTAATTATTTGGGCTCAGATTTATGGATCCTCATTTACAAACCATTCCTATTTAGGGCAACCTTAGATGTTATTACAAGCTTGGTTCTTTGCCTCGTTTCTTACGTCTACAAAAAAGATTAAAGTACTGTTGCCCAAGGTGACAATCCAAGAGGGGGGGGGGGGGGTTGAATTGATTTCTTCTCAATTTTGGTGTTTTAAAAGCTTTCTTAATTAAGTGCGGTGGTTGCTTTCTTAGATTATTTGAATGAGTTAAACTAGAACAAAGATGGAAGATAATGCAAGAATAAATGTAAACACAAGCACAACACAAACACAACAATATATAGTGGTTCGGTGCTCTCCTTAGCACCTACGTCCACTCCCCAAGCGACCCCTTGGGAATTCACTATAATCTCGCGGATTACAGTTGGATTGTTTTCTGGGCTCACAATCCAAAAATCTTTGTTGGTTTTACGGGCTCACCAACGAACCTATACACTTTGGTTTTCCGGGTTCACCAAAAACCTTTGTTGGTTTTGCGGGCTCACCAACGAACCTATACACTTTGGTTTTTCGGGTTCACCAAAAACCTTTGTTGGTTTTACGGGCTCACCAACGAACCTTTACAAATAGTTTGATAAACAAAAAGGAAAGATTCAAACTCCTAAATGAGCAAATGAAACAATATTAACTACAAAGAAGAGTTAGAAAGTATTTATCGCTTTGAAGTGGCTTTGCTCTTCTTTGTCAAGGATGCTTCACTCTTCAAGGGAGGATGGAGCTCTTGATGACTCTTTGAATCTGCTCAACCCCTTTCTTTGATTCTTGAATGAAGCACTTGAATGAAGAAGATTAGGGCACTTTTGTTTTCTTGTGTACTCTTTGATATCTCTTTCAAAAGTTGTTCTATCTGATGAATAGTGCCCCTTTAAATAGCTTCCCACATCCTTTGGACAAGCCCCAATGGTTAGATTTGAAAAACTAGCCGTTACTGACCTTGGGAAGGACAAAAAGTACATCTGCAGAACTAGCCGTTATGCTTCAGCCCGTGTTTGGGTCGGCTCAACCTGTCCTTGGGTCGACCCAACTTTCACTTGGGTCGACTCAAACATTCCTTGGGTCGACCCTCTCAGAAAACACAGAAACTTGAAATTTCAGCCTTCCTTCCCATGGGTCGACCCAACCATTCTTTGGGTCGACTCAAAGTTCACTTGGGTCGATTCAACTTCTTCTTGGGTCGACCCTCTCAGTAATTCCAGAGAACCATTTTCTGTCTGCCTTTCTGTCTTGCCTTTGGGTCGACCCTCTCAGGGTTTGGGTCGACTCAAGCTTGGGTCGACTCAACCACTGTTTGGGTCGACTCTCTCAGTAAATCCAGAGAACATATTTCTTTCATGTTTTGAGGTTCTTGAAGTTTGGGTCGACTCATGCTTACCTTGGGTCGACCCAACTCACTGTTCATCTGTGCCAATTTTGCAGAAGTGTGCCAAATGACTTCTTGATGTGCCCGAGGTCGACCCAATCATCCTTTGGGTCGACTCAATCTACACTTTGCTGCATCTCAAGGTTAGATTCATTCAAATGAACAAAGACATGTATCTATATCAATTCATACAAATATACTGAGAGTAATGAACTTATAAATAAAGTATCAATTTAACTTATAATATACTCTAGATAATTGCTTGTTAATCATCAAAATAACACTATCATCCTCAATCTCCCCCTTTTTGATGATTACAAAATAAAGAGTATAAGCCTATTGATACTTGTCTTTAAAAACAGTTTATAAAAGGGTTTAAATTGCTGAATTTCAGCTTTTCATATATAAGAGTGGAATCTCCCCCTATATTATTTAAATGTTGCCAATTTGACTCTTTGAATTGCTCCCCCTTTCATTTATAATTTATTAGCGATGAAACTTCAAAAATTTGAGATAAAATATGAGTTTCAGGTTATGTATCGGGGTGCGAGAAGTGCGTGCCAAATTCTGAATTTATATGTGCCAAATTCTGAAATTTGATAGAAAATATTTGATTTAATCAATTTCATTGTTACAAATTGCTCCCCCTTAGATGTATAAGCTTTCTTATATGATTTTTAATTTGTTTGCCCAATTATTTCTCTTTTCTTGCATAAATTCTTATTTCTTTTTCTCTACTTCTCCTTTCTTTAACTTTCTTTACTTTTGCTCTTATTATTCTTTCTTTACTTACTCTAAAGATATCTTTACTTCTCCCCTTTTTGTTGCTTTATCTAATCTACACAAAATCTTTACTTCTCACCTAAGATCTTTACTTCTCCTCAAATAAATACTCTTTCTTTACTTCCTAAAATAAATAAATACTCTTTCTTTACTTCTCCCCCTTTTTGTTATCATCAAAAAGATACATGGGAAAGATGCAATAAACAACAAACTTCAAACTTCATTGATCAAAATAGGAACATTTTCATACATTCATGTCCAAAAACAAAAAAAAAACAGATACAATGTTCCTTAATCAAGATTTAAAGATACATGATAAAAGCAAGATACATATGAGAACTAGATATCTAGCCTAGGCTCTAAACATAGATGCTAAGATCAGCCTAGGGAGACTCTAACGGCTGGGATCTAGTCCTGGCGTGGCGAGGGGAGGTCGAGCCTGGTGAGACTGTGTCTGGCGTGGAGCACGACGAGCTGGATGACTCTGTGCCGAAATCTCTGACTCAGCAGCCTGTGGCACAGATGGTCCATGGGTCTCTCTCTCTCCGGAGTGCTCCTATCTGCTGCCTCAGATCACTGATCTCAGCAGACATGACATCCAACCGGACGTCCAATCGGCTCGTTAGCCCGTCAGTGATAGTCCTCGCCTGAGCTGACATGAGCTCAGTCATCCTGCTCCAGAACTCATCCGTATCTGTCGGAGGAACGGATGACGATGGTCCAGCCTCTGAGGGTGCAGTAGGATGATCCATATGCTCCTCATCCTCATCCTCTGGTGCATCTCCCTCTGGCGCCTCACCCTGAATGCCTGCTCCAGTGTGAATCCACTGCCCGTTCACTTTCTCATATCCCATGCGTATAAGTGTCCGTGCAGTGTATGTATCAGTATGATGCAGACTCTTGGATGCCTCCTCCTCGAGAGGTAAACCGTGCTGACGGAAAATCAAGGTGAGTATCATACCATAAGGTAGTGATACCCTGTTGCTGCACATTACCTTCCTCATCTGTCTCAGTATCATAGCCGGAAGATTTAGGGGAATCCCCCGAATCATACACTCCATCACAGCTAGATCTCGCTCTGTGATGAGATCGAATCTCCCGGTCTTTGGAAATAAAATCCTATTGATCATATTGAGCAGTAATCTCATTTCAGCGGAAAGAGAACTAGCTATTACCTTCGTGGAAAAGTCGAAGTTCTCATTTTCCATGATCAACTGTAGAGCTCTCATTTTGTTTTCTGGCTTTTCCGGAGTGGCTCCTATGCAGGGTAGATGAAGTAGCTCACTCAAGCTCTCCTCGGAAACTCGAATTCGAACCCCTCGAACTTCCGAAACAAGCCCTCCCATACCAGTTTTGAGGAAGGCATAGAACTCTTGTACCAATCCGGGGTAGATAACCACATCTAGGGAGCAAAGATACTCCCAACCTTGCCTTTGGATCCATTCCCAAATCCGAAACCCTTCTTGATTGAAGAACTCGGAATGGATCCTTCTCCCCGTTGTAACCGGCCTCCCCGCAAATTTTGCAAGTATCACTGAGGGGGAAGGAGGAGAAGGGCCCTCCGCACGTGCCTCACGTCGTGGAGACACGGGAGATGGCTCAGTAGGTTGCCTTTCCTCCCGTTGGATCCGTGTCACTCATCCGGATCTCTTGGCTACGGCTCTTTTGGGTCCCATTTCTCTAAGATCTCAAGAAAATCTACTGTTTGGAGATGATTGGAGAAGATTTGAGAGTGGGGAAAAGGTTTTTCGGAAGAAGACAAAGGGCAAACAGTGCCCTAGAAATGCTCTCGGGTCCCCTTTTAACAGTGGGGTCCCGACGTTGGGTCGACTCAACGTTGGGTCGACCCTATTCTGGGTTGGGTCGACCCAAGTGCAGACTTTTTCTTTTCTCTTCCTTTTTGCTTCTAAAAAGTTTTCCTTGCTTTCAGTCCTTATAAACTCTTTATGGGACAATGATACATGAGTAAGGAATCTATGGATAACAAATTTGACTCATGTTTCATGGGATTTTTGAAATTAGAGGAGTGTATCATGAGACTTCTAGCTCCCTTTTATATTTCTTCAATAAAAAGGATCACATATGCCTAATTTCCTCCTTAGCATGCAGAATCTATCTTCACTCAATGGTTTCGTAAATATGTCGGCTAATTGTTTTTCCGTGCATATATGCTCAATACATACATTTCCATTTTGCACATGATCCCTAATAAAATGGTACCTTATTTCTATGTGTTTGGCTTTGGAGTGCTGAACTGGATTTTTAGTAAGATTGATAGCACTAGTATTATCACACTTAATAGGAATATTATCTAGTTTAACTCCATAGTCCTCTAGTTGTTGCTTGAGCCATAATACTTGAGCACAACAACTACCAGCAGCTATGTATTCAGCTTCAGCTGTGGACAGTGCCACTGAATTCTGCTTTTTACTAAACCATGATACTAAGTTATTTCCTAAGAATTGACATGTGCCACTTGTGCTCTTTCTATCTAATTTGCATCCGGCAAAATCAGCATCTGAATATGCAAGCAAATCTAGACAGGAGTCTCTCGAGTACCATAATCCTATATTGGTAGTTCCTCTTAAATATCTAAGGATTCTCTTAACAGCACTTAAATGTGACTCCTTAGGATCCGATTGGTATCTAGCACATATCCCTACACTAAATACAATGTCGGGTTTACTAGCAGTAAGATAGAGCAAGGATCCAATTAGTCCTCTATAGAGCTTAATATCAACACTCTTTCCTTTTTCATCTTTGTCTAGCTTACTAGTAGGATTCATTGGAGTGCCAATTCCCTTATGATTTTCATTCCCAAACTTCTTTAGTATTTCCTTTGTATACTTAGTTTGATGAATAAAAATGCCTTCTTTAGTTTGTTTGATTTGTAAACCTAGAAAGAAGCTTAGTTCTCCCATTAGACTCATTTCAAATTCTCCATGCATTAAATCAGCAAATTCTTTGCACAGAGTATCATTAGTGGCACCAAAGATTATGTCATCTACATATATTTGTACCACTAATAGATTTTTGTCCTTTCTTTTGAGAAATAGAGTTTTATCTACATTTCCTCTACTAAAGTTATTATCAAACAGAAATTTACTTAAACGATCATACCAAGCCCTAGGTGCTTGCTTTAATCCATATAATGCCTTATGTAGTTTAAACACATGATTTGGCAATTCATGATTCTCAAATCCTGGAGGTTGTTCTACATATACTTCCTCCTCAATAATACCATTTAAGAATGCACTCTTCACATCCATTTGATATAATTTGAAATCCATGAAACATGCAAATGCTAGAAGTAATCTAATAGCCTCTAATCTAGCTACAGGAGCAAATGTCTCATCAAAATCTATTCCTTCTTCTTGATTGTATCCCTTAGCTACAAGTCTAGCCTTATTTCTTATAACTAATCCATTTTCATCTAATTTATTTCTAAATATCCATTTTGTTCCAATTACTGAATTATGCTTTGGTCTTTCAGTTAATGTCCATACATTACTTCTTTTGAATTGATTTAATTCTTCTTGCATGGCATTTATCCAATTAGTATCTTTTTCAGCTTCTTCATAAGTCTTAGGTTCTAATTGTGAAACAAAAGCAAGATAATCATTTAAATTTCTAAGAGATGATCGAGTTCTTACCCCTTGTGATGGATCACCAATGATTAAGTCTTTAGGGTGTCCATATGCATACCTCCATTCCTTTGGCAAATTTTGGGGTTGTGGTGGTACGCAATCATCTCCCTTATCTTGATTTGGCACGTCATCAATATTCAACTTTTCAAAGTCGATAATTCCTGTATCATCATCAACAATATTTTCTTTCCTAGCAGACTCACTATCAGACTCATCAAATATAATATTGACTGACTCTTCTACTACTAAGGTTCTTTTATTGAATACTCTGTATGCCCTGCTAGA
Organism: Phoenix dactylifera; assembly: GCF_009389715.1. NCBI lineage: Eukaryota > Viridiplantae > Streptophyta > Magnoliopsida > Arecales > Arecaceae > Phoenix > Phoenix dactylifera. The sequence continues at coordinate 11,999,442 of NC_052392.1, read as the reverse complement.
TGTGGAGTATCCTAAAAAGATACCTTCATCTGACTTGGCATCAAATTTACTTAGATCCTCCTTGCCATTATTTAAGATGAAACATCTACATCCAAACACTTTAAAATATTTAGCAGTTGGTTTCTTATTCTTCCAGAGTTCATAAGGAGTTTTCTTGGTTATAGGTCGTATTAAAACTCGATTTAGAATATGGCAAGAAGTGTTTATAGCTTCAGCCCAAAAGTACTTTGGAAGATTTGACACACAACATTGTGCGTGCCATTTCTGCCAATGTCCTATTTTTTCTTTCAACAACCCCATTTTGTTGAGGCGTTCTAGGTGCTGAAAATTGATGTGATATTCCATTTTTAGTGCAAAATTCTTCAAAGTGTTGATTTTCAAATTCCGTACCATGATCACTTCGAATTGCTACTAAGGTGAGTTTCTTTTCATTTATGATATTATTATATAGTTTCAAAAATTCTGAGAATGCTTCATTCTTATGTGCCAAAAATGAAACCCATGTATACCTTGAGAAATCATCAACAATAACTAGTCCATATTTCTTCCCTCCTAGACTTGTAGTTCTAGTAGGTCCAAATAAATCCATGTGTATAAGTTCAAATGGTCTAGTTGTTGATACTACATTCTTCGATTTGAAAGATGATTTAGTTTGTTTTCCCAATGAACATGGTCCACATATTTTGTCCTTTTCAAAGATCAATTTTGGCACGTCTTTTATTAATTCCTTCTTAACTAGTTTTGATATTAATTCCATACTTGCATGTCCTAATCTTCGATGCCAAAGCCAACTAGTTTCATTTTTCTTTTCTTCATTAGTAATTAAGCATAATCCATTTTTCTTGCCTAACTCATGAAGATCTACTAAGTAAATATTTCTTTGCCTTTGTCCTACAAGTACAATGCTATTATCTTTAGGATTAGTGATTATGCATACAGATGCTTCAAATGTAACTTTAAACCCTTTATCACAAAATTGACTTATGCTAAGAAGGTTATGTTTCAAACCCTTAACTAATAAGACATTTTCTACAAAAATAGATGGAGCAATGAAAATTTTACCCTTTCCAATGATATGCCCTTTACCATTGTCTCCATAGGTTACTACTCCACCCTTCTTTGATTCCAAGGTGACAAATTGATCTTCGTCACCGGTCATGTGTCTTGAACAGCCGCTATCTAGATACCATCGTTTTTCCACTTTGTCAGCTGCAAGACACACCTGCAATCAAGATCAAGAAGAAACTTTAGGTACCCAAACTAAGTTGGGTCCTTTAGGGTTAGTACTCCATGTTCCTTTTGGAACTCAAACTTTCTTGAATTTAATCTTTTGATTATAACTTAATTTGTTTTGACTGGATTTTCTAAAGTTACATTCATATGCTCTATGTCCTAACTTATTGCAGCAAGTAACAAGTAATATTTTCACTTTTAGCTTTTACAAAAATGTTCTTTAAGAATTTTTGTTTCCTATTTGTTTTATATCCTAAACCGGCCTTATCATATACAGCTTTTTGGCTATCAAGAATCAAATTTAATTTGGTAGAACTAAGAGTAAATTTATCTACCAAAGTTTTATATTTTTCAGCATCTTCTTTTTGCTTGATATTTTCAGCAATTAGATTCTTGGTTTCATTTGCAAGTTTCCTACTTAATGTTTCACAGTTATGAGACAGTTTTAGCTTATCTTTGACAAGAGATTGATTTTCTTCTTTTAAAGCTTTATTTTTATTAATTAGTTTCTTATGTTCTTCCATGAGTTCTAAGAAAGCATCATGTAATTCATCAACAGTAAAATCACACTCAAGTACAGAATCTACCTCATCGTCATTGGCCATATGACACATTTGGGCCGTCTCTTGATGATCTTCCTCCTCCGAACTTGATTCCTCACTTTCACTCCAATCAGCCATGAAATTCTTCTTTTTCAACTTTCTTGCCATCCACTTCAAGCAATCTATCTTATAATGCCCGGCTTTGTTACACTCATAGCAAATGAGAGTTTCTTTTTCCTTTTCTTTGTCCTTACCCTTTTCTTTGCTTGAGTTACCTTTAAGGAAGGTTTTCTTTTTATGGAACCTATTCTTACCTCTCATGAATTTTCTGAATCTTCTCCCAAGCACAGCCATCCCTTCTTCATCGATTTCTTCATCATCATCTGAATCTTCCGATTCAGTTAGTTGTTTAGGGGTGGTAGTCTTTAGGGCAATGGGCTTTCTTCTCTTGACCTCATCTTCTGAATTTTGCCTCATTGTCAACTCATGGGTTATGAGAGATCCTAGAAGCTCCTCTAACTGCAGTGTGTTGAGGTCCTTTGCTTCTTGAATAGCGGTTACCTTGGCCTCCCAATTCCTTGGTAGAGACCTGAGAATTTTTCGCACCAAATCAGAGTTAGAGTAAGATTTTTCTAAACTCTTAAGCCCATTTATAATGTCAGTAAAACGAGTAAACATATCAGTTATGGACTCAGTAGATTCCATTTTAAACAATTCATATTTGTGTACTAATATGTTTATCTTAGACTCCTTAACTTGATTGGTCCCTTCATGTGTGACCTCAAGTCTGTCCCAAATTTCTTTGGCGGTAGTGCAAGTAGATATTCTATTAAATTCATTTACATCTAATGAGCAGTAAAGTACATTTATAGCTTTTGCATTTAACTGTGCTAATCTTCTATCACTCTCATTCCAATCCATTTCTGGTTTGGGTATGATAGTGCCCTCTATGTTAAGTGTGGGTGTGTGAGGTCCTCTAGTGATGATTTGCCATAGTTCATAATCTGAAGCTTGAATGAATATCCTCATTCTAGCTTTCCAATATGTGTAGTTTGTGCCATTAAATAGAGGTGGTCTATTTGTGGATTGCCCCTCACTCATTGCACATCCCACTTGGGTTGTCATGATCTTTAACTCTTGATTGTGAGATCAATGAGTACTATTAGAGCACCTTGCTCTGATACCACTTGTTGCCCAAGGTGACAATCCAAGAGGGGGGGTGAATTGATTTCTTCTCAATTTTGGTGTTTTAAAAGCTTTCTTAATTAAGTGCGGTGGTTGCTTTCTTAGATTATTTGAATGAGTTAAACTAGAACAAAGATGGAAGATAATGCAAGAATAAATGTAAACACAAACACAACACAAACACAACAATATATAGTGGTTCGGTGCTCTCCTTAGCACCTACGTCCACTCCCCAAGCGACCCCTTGGGAATTCACTATAATCTCGCGGATTACAGTTGGATTGTTTTCCGGGCTCACAATCCAAAAACCTTTGTTGGTTTTACGGGCTCACCAACGAACCTATACACTTTGGTTTTCCGGGTTCACCAAAAACCTTTGTTGGTTTTGCGGGCTCACCAACGAACCTATACACTTTGGTTTTTCGGGTTCACCAAAAACCTTTGTTGGTTTTACGGGCTCACCAACGAACCTTTACAAATAGTTTGATAAACAAAAAGGAAAGATTCAAACTCCTAAATGAGCAAATGAAACAATATTAACTACAAAGAAGAGTTAGAAAGTATTTATCGCTTTGAAGTGGCTTTGCTCTTCTTTGTCAAGGATGCTTCACTCTTCAAGGGAGGATGGAGCTCTTGATGACTCTTTGAATCTGCTCAACCCCTTTCTTTGATTCTTGAATGAAGCACTTGAATGAAGAAGATTAGGGCACTTTTGTTTTCTTGTGTACTCTTTGATATCTCTTTCAAAAGTTGTTCTATCTGATGAATAGTGCCCCTTTAAATAGCTTCCCACATCCTTTGGACAAGCCCCAATGGTTAGATTTGAAAAACTAGCCGTTACTGACCTTGGGAAGGACAAAAAGTACATCTGCAGAACTAGCCGTTATGCTTCAGCCCGTGTTTGGGTCGGCTCAACCTGTCCTTGGGTCGACCCAACTTTCACTTGGGTCGACTCAAACATTCCTTGGGTCGACCCTCTCAGAAAACACAGAAACTTGAAATTTCAGCCTTCCTTCCCATGGGTCGACCCAACCATTCTTTGGGTCGACTCAACTTCTTCTTGGGTTGACCCTCTCAGTAATTCCAGAGAACCATTTTCTGTCTGCCTTTCTGTCTTGCCTTTGGGTCGACCCTCTCAGGGTTTGGGTCGACTCAAGCTTGGGTCGACTCAACCACTGTTTGGGTCGACCCTCTCAGTAAATCCAGAGAACATATTTCTTTCATGTTTTGAGGTTCTTGAAGTTTGGGTCGACTCATGCTTACCTTGGGTCGACCCAACTCACTGTTCATCTGTGCCAATTTTGCAGAAGTGTGCCAAATGACTTCTTGATGTGCCCGAGGTCGACCCAATCATCCTTTGGGTCGACTCAATCTACACTTTGCTGCATCTCAAGGTTAGATTCATTCAAATGAACAAAGACATGTATCTATATCAATTCATACAAATATACTGAGAGTAATGAACTTATAAATGAAGTATCAATTTAACTTATAATATACTCTAGATAATTGCTTGTTAATCATCAAAATAACACTATCATCCTCAAGTACCCCTCAAAGGAGCCCCCAAGATTTTGATTGTACATGCGTATACCATCTCAATTTGATTATCCGTCAAGGGTGCTCAAAACATTAATTATTCTTCTTTTTCTTTGTCCAATGCAGACAATAATTACATCTGATTGTTTTGATGGTTTCAATCCATTTATTATGTGGTGTAAGTGGTAAGAACAGAATTTGAAGGATCAACATGGTCATGTGTGATGAAAATCATAGGTTTCACATAAAGATAATTTTGTAAATTATTGGCATCAATTTTAGATATGGGATGTCAGCCCAAAGCATGATTTATATACCTGTCTTGTGGATCCGCGCTTCCTCTTTCATTCAATATTCAAGTCAAATTTTGTATGTGGTAGTGAAATGTGTGACTGGAATTTCGGAGCACCTAAACATTACCATATTATTTTTCTTTTTCAAAATGCCCGCCCTTGTAGAGAAAAATTATGCAAATATTGCTTTACCTCATCTATGTACAATAGCCTTTTTTTTTGTAACTATCTTTTGGTTGCTTACGCATCATGATGGTTCTTGGCAAAAAATTACTTCCTATTTTTTAATGTTACCTCATGTTGGACAATGGGATTTAGGACACATGACCTGAAGATGCACAATGCCATTCTCTATCTGCAGATGGAAATTCAGCAATCAGAGGAGTCAGTGATATCATCCACACTTCATGAACCAGTGTTAGCTAATAATCTTCAGGTTTTGGTGAAGGAGTCTCCTCTGACCTCCTTAGCAAATAACTCTTCCAGCTCCACAAGTCAACACATGAGGTCTGGTCAAAACAGTAACGGCGACCTTATGGAGCACTCAACAGAAAAAAGAAATGGTGAAACTAGTGATCCTGGGAAGTGCCTGTCTGCAAGTAAGGATCTTGTTCCTTCTCTACCAGATGCAAGTTCTGGCCCAGACGTTACTCATGCAGAATGTAGTTGTGATCCGGCAAGCACTTCTAGAAAACCAGAACATTTGGAACCATTATTGAGAAATGTAGAAACTACATTAGCTCCAGCTATTGATCTAGATAATCCCCCAAGTGATTGTGGCTCGCAGACTTCTCCAATGAGGTTTTCTAATAGCGTGCCTCATCTGGGACCTGGACATTCACCTGCAAGCAGGATTTCACCTACCGAAAATCCTTCAAATGTTCTGGACATCCTTAGCTCCTCTTCTACTTCCAATTCCTCTTCAACTTGGAATTTTTCGGGTCAAGAACCCACCGTAAACATAACCTCTGCTGGTGCAGCATTCCTTTCTTCTGATGGGTCAAGAGAACAAAGAAATGGAACTGTGCTTCATGTTGATGTGGTCAGTATCTCTTCCAATGCTTTGCCCAGTAGTACTGGGGAAGCAGGTAGCAGTGATGCAAGAAGGAATAGTAGGAGACTGTTTTGGGATGCTTTCTCAAGACGCAGTTCTAGGAATATTGACTCTCCATCAATATTTTTGTCAGCTGAAGATAATGATGATCTAGGATCTCGTGACAGATGGCTACTTGACATTGGTGATGATCTTTTCGGGAGTGGGGTTGAAGACGATTCCATCTATATGCGCCGGAGACGTTATCATCCAAGTGGACTAAGTTGGCATTCTAGATCCGAGGTGATCTTTTATCCAGTTTTATTTCTTCAAGTTGTGCATCACATGTAATTAATGCTACTCATGGTAAGTGTGTGCATCCCTTTAGATTGTGTACGCACATCAAGATATTATCAAGGCTCTTAATAATGATGAAGTGACCATGCATGCTTAACTTACATCTGTTCACAAAATTGGATGTTATAGCTACTGTTTGCTCTTTCACATCTTATGCTCATATGTACGCCAGAATATCTGGATGTCTTCATAGCCTGATTCTTGGTGAAGATGCCTTTACTTTTTTCTCAATTACCTGCCTTTGATTTATTATGTAAAATTTCTAAACAAGATAAGCAGCTAAGAAGCTTGAAGTCTTTTATTGTTATTTCTTCTTGCATTTTATGTTGAACTTGATCTGCCACATCAGGTAATTCTTCTGAGTGCAGATAAGAGAACGACTTCGTGCTGGCTTTGATGATAGCAATAGGCAAACTTCCTTCTGTCCATCAGGTCTCCATCCAGATGGTACATGCTCTTGTGATTCACTCTTAATAACTGAAGAGTCAAGCACTCGAGCAAGCATTTCAAGAATTGTCATGTTAGCTGAAGCCTTATTTGAGGTAGCTTCCTTCATATTAATTGTTCCACCCTGTATTTAATTTATCCTCTTGCTTGACCAATCTGTATGAACTGTATATTTGTAGGTATATGAATGACTATTTAATATTATATTTCTTCTTCTTGAAACTTATAACCTTGGTGGAGTTTTTTTTATTATGTTTCATTGTCCTGTTGTTGAATATATCATATGGGTTTTCTTGATTGCTCCCAGAAATTATGACATATTTGCACTATATTATTGGACTTTGAGATGATACTGGATAGTTTGATGCTGAAATTATTGACTTGACCTAAAGGATGGGCAAGAAGCAGCAGGGGATATTGTCAAGCATATCTGTGCATTTGAGCATAACTGGTCACATGAACTTCCTTGTGAACTAGTTATACCCTGTTATTATAGTTCCGAAAAAATTCTGGTAGTCAAAGTACATCTTGGTTTAACTTATAGATCCTGTTAGTGTGATGCTTTCTTAAATAATATGAGTTAAATTCTTATGTTCCATTAGGCTTTACATTCTTCAGTCAAATTTGAATTAGCAAATCTGAATCCTTTTTGCATTTTCGTAGGTTTGATGCAAGTTAAATTGGTCATCTATTCAATGTACTTATATATGAATCATATAGATACATACATTATGTATGTATGAGTTGTTTCTGGCATTGCATCTAACATGAACCGGCTATACCTGTTGTTTTCAATGATCAAAGTGGATCCTGTGCAGTTTTTTGTATTATATTCTGCTTAGCTTCCTTTATAAATTCTTGTTATTCTCTTTCTTTCTTGTGGTACTTCTTGGTAAATGGCTTATGGGTATACAACTGATTTACAATATGTTCTGTTATTATTGCTGAAAAAGATCAAAGGTCCTTGTTGGGGGGTAATGTGGAAAATGGATGGAGGTTGTCCAGCATATATCACTTTTTCTTGTTCTTTTCTTTTCTTTTCTTTTTTTTAGTTTCCCTTTCTGTTATTTGTTTTATCATACAATCTTATTATATAATTGTCATGAAGTTAGTAAACTATATATTTGTGTCAATGACATGTATGCTTCAGGTGACCACATCAAAGATACCTCAAAAGTATCTCATTAATTATCTGTGATGTTACTCTCATGCCTCTGTTTTAATCATCATCAAGGTTCTTGCATGTGGCCATAGTATGCACATAGTTGGGGCATATGAGGATGTATGCGTTTGCCTAGGCAGGAACTGGGTGGTTTGCATTAAAAAATAGTTATAAAAATGTTAAAATTAGTTAAAATATATAAAAATAGAAAACTAGAAATAAATCAGAAAAATTTAAAAAACATAAGCAGAAAGAGGAGGAAAGGAAGGCGGAGCCGGTGCTTGGGAGGAGAGAAGGCAAAGGAGGAAGGCAGGTGGAGGAGAGGAGAAGATTACATGGAATAGAATGTACTGTACTTCCTTGCTTGCTATCTTCCACCACCTCCTGTGTCTCCAATTATTGCCGCCTTGATTATATGTTGCAGACAACAGCTGACTAGCATCTACCTTTCTCAACTTGTAAGGTCAGAATTTAGGGTTGTCCACTCTTAACCGGGGAAGGGACTTGCACAACATGTTCAACTGGAACACAACCTGACCCAATTTGTCCAACTTATGCACAATCTACCTTGCTTGATCCTCATCTAACTGAGCTGCATGTGCAAGCATTGGGGCTTCTGTTGGTTTTCTAGGTGTTGACTTTGTAGTTGATTTGCAAAAAGGCTCCTGCTGCTGCTGCTGATCTCCAAAACCCATCTTTGTGGGTGAAAACTAGGGGCGGCAAATTGGTCAAATCGGATTGATAGGGTTTGGGTCGGAAATAGTGATTGCCGAATTGAGCCAAACTGAGTGGTTCGGTCTGTACCAAACTGAATAGATGGCAAGTAGGAACGGTTCAGCAGGTTGGATTGGGTTGGTTTGGTTATAAGACTCCTCCCCCACCACTCAGTTCGACCACCTTCCCTACTGGTTTGGTTATAACCTCCTCCCCCTTCTCTCGTTCGATGTTGCTCGCAGCTCCTTTAGCCATCCTCAGTAAGCCTCTCCCCTGCATCCCTCTCTCACTCCGCTAGGGTTAGGGTTAGAGTTTAGCCCTCGGCCCTCCCCTTCCCTCCCTCCCTCGCTCTCCCTCTTCATCTCTCTCATCTCTCTATCTCTTCCTCTTTTCTTTTCTTCCTCTCGGACCTCTCCCCCTCCCTCTCCCTATTTTTAGTATGCCCTGGAACAGCTCGGTGTAAATCCATACTGTATAGAACCAGCCGTCGGCCAATACAACCCCCATACCGGTTCGGGAAATCTTGGTCGGAAATATGTCAACCCGAGCATGACTTGTTTATTAAATGGATCAAAAATCCAAAACTGGATCCAACCTCTTGATTAAACATGTAACCAGGCTGGACCTGCATAACCTACTCAATAAGCATTTCAAATCAGATTAGATAGGTTAAACATGTTTTAAATGGGTTAAATGGGTCTTAAACTATTTAAATAGGTTAATTATAACCGTGTTGACCCATCCTAACTATTAAACGGGTCAAAATGGGTTGAACAAGTTAGGACTCTAAACCTAAACCTGGCCCATTTGGTAAACAGGTCAAGTTAGGTTGACCTGTTTACAACTCGAACCATTATATCAAACCTGAACCTGTTTTTCTTAAGTTGGTTGCGGCTCGGGTCATACATTGCCACCCTTAATGAAAACACTGCGTGAGACATATTGTTTGGTGTGAGTAATTTTTCTTTATATCTTATGATGCTTAATTACCCTGCAGGTCCTGGATGAAATCCATCGCCAGCCAGTGTCACTTTCACTTTCAATGGTTTCACTTCCAGCACCAGAATCTGTCATTAATTCATTACCCTCCAAGAATTATGAAAAGCTTGATGTAGCTCGAAGTGGAGATGATGTGGAACAGTAAGTCTTAATCTACGTCATTTTGGTTTTTTAGAAATTTCAGGTGCTTATTGGCATGCATTTGATCACCTTATTCAGACTGGACAGGTTTAACCAGTGTTTAATGAAGAAGCTGTTTTTATGTACCAAAAAAGAAGCAGCAGCAGTTTTTGAAGATGATGTAACTTAAATTTCATTGCATCAAAGAAAAAAAACTTTTAGGGTAATCAATCTCCTAAGGAGATCCATTTTACTGGCCTAATATTACGATTTTGTTTGTGAAATCAATGAATTGATGCTGATGCTAGACAAATCTGCAGTAGCAACGGTAACATTTCAATGCTAGAATCAGACATGCTACTGTTCTTTTCATGAGATTACCTTCGCCTTTTCTGGTCAAGGTTCCCTTTTCTCTTTAAACCAATCCATGTACGGTTTGATGATAAAAACAACATGCAAAAGAAAGTAACGAGTGGCATGGTTAGTTCAATTGGCAAGACCTTGCTGAAAATTGCACCCAACAACTAACTAGAAATGCCATATCTTAATACTGCCGGATGTTAGTAAAATGGTGTAATCTATTTAGTGTGGAGATACTTTGGTTATTCCTTTTAATTGTCTTTTAAGTATTGGGTCATTTCTCTAATAAGAAGGCATACACTATTATTTCTTGTCAAGCACATTTGTTATGTTTATCTGTATTTTCTGGAGTTTATTTCTCTTATTGACCATTTAGTTGCTCATCTTGTTTGTCATGAAATGGATTTCTTTTGAGCTGACATAACCTGTTTCTATTATTGTTGAAGTACATGGTTTGGTTGAAACATCTTTGGTTTACAGATGACTTGTTTATCATAATTTCTCATCCGACTGGCTAAATGGTGCATGCTTTTGTGTGTGGGTATGTGCGCATGTAAGTTTTTTGTTACTACCTGGTATGAACATTTTCTGCTCTCTCATGTGCAGATGTTACATCTGCTTGGCTGAGTACGAGGATGGAGATAAAATAAGAGTCCTTCCCTGCCGCCATGAGTATCACATGTCATGCGTTGATAAGTGGCTTAAAGAAATACATGGGTATAGCCATATCTGCTCATTCTTTTTGTAATGCATCAACTTATCAATATAACACTGTAATCATCAAATTATTTGTTTACTACTGAATCTTGCAGGGTGTGCCCTCTGTGCCGTGGAGATGTTTGTGAGGGCATCGCTGAGAGCTCCTCAAACTTGTAAATATCCCTTGTATAATAAACCTGCGTAATTACTGATGATGCAGCCATCTGAAATGTTTGACAGCAATGTTTCGCCAGCACCATAGATGATCCTCAGCTCCCATATCTTACCATGTCTTGATGTTCTTGCATGAGCATTCGCACGCACGCTGTACAAATTAGGTGCATCTTAAGATCAGAATACAGTTGCTGGCCACAAAAATCTAAGATGTGCTTAGCGAATTGTGGTTCCAACTATTTCAAAGGAACTGTGCTACCGTCACCTGATGTTTTAAGCCAGTATTCCGGACTTAAATAAATGCTTTGCACTTTATTGCATGGAACTTAATCTGTGATGCAACTGTGACAGGGCTGAATCAGTATCTGATTCGAGGTTTTGGATTCTAAGTACTGCTTGCATTATTAATGTCGTAGTATTGAAGTTCAGATGACTTCCATGTGATAGTATATGGACCCAAAATTTATGAATTTACCTCATATTGCATGTGGTGGTCTCGAAAATTCTCGTAAGCTCTAAATACTAAAAATGTTACATGAAAGGAAATGAAGTTTTCTGTTATATTCTAAGCAATGTTAGCATAACTGTCTCTCATTTCAATATGCTTTCATTCAAATAAGCTACGGCGAGTTTCATGGTGTTAGATAGACATTGCCTATTTAGCAGTGACGGTACCAATATCCACTAATTGCTGTTTCCAAATACGGTTGCTAGTTAGCATATCTTCTAATTTCTCAATATGAGAAACAAATTATTGTGGGGAGAAATCAATTTCTTGATATAAGCTAAGAGGTAGATTTTATGCCACTCGATTAGGTCGTATGAAATTGGCGTGCATCTCTTCTTCCTGTTCTACCTTTGGAGGACTAGTAGCAGCTGAAGAATGAAATGAAGACAAAATCAGCAGACTTTAAGATCACATCACTCTCTTGGGAAGGTTGTCCGTCTATCCTAGATTTTTCTAGCTTCAAGAAAATCCGGGGCTCAATCTGGAGATGATTCTTTTTCCGTTCCTATATATATATGGTCCTTGCAGCATTTCCACGGTATTTAAGAAGGTTGTTTTCTACTAGAAGGCAGCGCTGATAGGTAAATTTCAAAAAGTTATGAGTGAATTAATTAAAAATAAGAAGGATTTATATGTAGGTGGGTCAGGTGGTGTATACAAATATCGACCGTTGCTGGAGAAGTTCTTTTAACTCCACTTCTTTTGGACCGAATCCATTTTCGTCCCAATTGCGTGCCGCTACTTCGTAAAATCACTTTAGCTACTTCATCCGGGCTAGTAATTGGCTAATTTGATTTAATAAGTAGGCGTCGATCTTAAGCGCTTGCTAATAAACAGTCGAAGCCTAATAATATTAACATAGTAATTTTCGACAACTATTTTCATGCGTACTGTACGTGCCATTCACTAGCTGAGCATGAACGAGAAGGCTTTCCGCTGAACATCAAGACAAAGGTGCAGTATAACCGAAGGAAATCTGGAGACAGGAGTCGAGATATCCCTCTAGGCAAAAGAACAAACTGCTTGGTGCCTTGCTGGAGGCTAACTAAACCATGGCAAGCTCTGCCCGGTTGCTACTGGGCCATGCGAGGCATTGTTCCTCTGCGGATCCGCGCGGACGTGTGTTTAGTTCTAAATCGATTATTCACTGGGTAGATCTTGAGTACTCATACAGGATCAAGCAACTCAAATAATACCTTTCGACTAGCCATTTTGAATGAAATTCTCAGTTGTGATAAATGATATTAGAGCGGGTCCGACCCATAACCTATGCGGATTAGGAAATACTGTATTGGGACTGACTACGGGCCGATCGTGGTGTTTGTGATTAGATTTGAATGGCTTTAAACTCTTAGCCTGATAAAGACGTCAGAGCTTAAATGAAAAAAATATGTTTCACTGAATAAATTTTAGATACTTATATACTATATTGGATGAGGTCCTAATTCCCTTCGCCTCCCTCGCAACTTTGTGCAGAACTCAGCCGATGGGCCACCAGCGCAAGCAGCAGGGAGTCTCGGATTCTACAGTACTGCTCTTTTTTCTTTTTTTCCTTTTCTTTTGGGTAGATCAGCACTACCCTTGCTTCTGCCCGCCCGCGACTTGGTGCGCCCTACGATCCCCACACCATGTGTCATATCTGTCCTTGGATTCCTAAGTATGGTACGATATCTATATTAAATAGGCATCAAGGCCGCCAACAACTTATTTTTTTTCGTTTTTACTTTTTTAATTACTTTTTAGTTTTTTAGTACTCGTACTCGCGTAGGCTAGAGACTCCAAAGCACCCATTCCCCTCTCTCTCTCTCTCCTTCTTCTTCTTTTTCTTCGTTTTCTTCTTTTTTTTTTTTTTTTTTTTTCCGCTGCTGCTGCTGCTTAGAAAAGCACCCATTCCTTAGGTATCGTTCCATGAAACGTCTTTGGGCACACCTATTTCTTTTAATCTCCAATCTTTAAATACCAGGTGCTTGTTTGATTCGCAAAAAATATAAAATATTTTTTTTAAAAAGATAATATCTGAGTATATGATTTCTGAAAAATATATTTTTTTTATTTGTTTGATCATAAAAAAAATAGCACATTTTATAGTAGCTTATGTTTGGTCAAATATATATTTTTCTAAAAAAAATTATGTAAAATATCTGTTGATCCCTTAACCAAAAAAAAATCTTATTTTATTCTATTTAAAAGATATATTTGGAAAAAAATTATGGCAGCCAACTCGCCAATGTTTGTTCGGCTACATCCGAAGACAGTGTCACCAATAATAATTCTAGCAATAAAAGAGGATCGTAGGAAGTAAAATATAGCAAACTAGGTGATCTTTGGATGACCGTGCATTTTATTCCTCCTCTCCAAGAAATAAAGATAAAAAAATATCTTTCCTTTCGCCCAAAAAGGAGAGAAATTCTAAAATATATAATAAAATCAGTCCGTATTTAAGGAAAGAGCATCTTTGTGGATTCTGCAATTCCCCCGTAGGATGGAGAAAGAGAATGTCCCTTCTTTTTCTATTCCTACTTTCTTCTTTTCCAGGTAATTTCCCTCCTTTCATGAGAACTCATTACTAAAAGCAATGACTGTGGGATTCATTTTTCTCCCCCAGCTTTGGGTGCTTCACGAGTTCTCATCTATCAAATCAATTTAGCTGTTTTCTGCCCCTTTTATAATCATTCAACCATCCTCACTCGAGCCTAACTCCAAATTCTTCAATCTAGATTCAGTATGGGAGGACTCGGTGAAGCCTGGCTGCACCTTAATTGGATCCTATTTAGAAGCCTGATCCATGTTTTGTTGGACAGCGAGCTCTTTTCTAGAAATATCAGCTAACTTTATATGGATCAAGTTATAAATTCTATTTAAATAATTTAACTGGCATCGAGGCTAAGTTGAATGCTCCAATATTATTTCTAACCCAACCCTGGCTTCAAATTGGATAGCAATTTTGTAGAACGGTGTGCTACGCGAAATAAATTGGCTGTGCCGGTCCAAGATCTAAAATAAATACTAAATAAAAAATATAAATGAAACATTGGAAGAAAAATAATTAAGAAAGTGAAAAAATATTTTATTAAAAAATTGAGCCATCTGAAAACACTCTCTCACACCTTACCAAGAAGAACAACTCTCACTCTCCCTAACTCTCTCTTTTCTCACACCACATGCTAAAGAATAAAAATAACTATTATAGAAAGGAATAACTAAATAGAATAAAACTAGAAATAGAATCCTAGCATAAGTAGAACAAGCGATGGTTCCCAATGCTTCCTCTTATTGTGAAGTCCCTGCTGACAATGCCGAGCTTACTCTGCAAATCTTCAAACTGCTCGCTCACCAATCCTTTGGTGAAAATATTCGTTAGCTGGTCCTCTATAGAAACCGGAGGTAAATCAACCTCTTCATCTGCAATTTTTTTTCTAATAAAGTGATGATGAACTTCAATCATTTTGTCCTTGCATGAAATACCAGATTTCTCGTCAATTGGATTGCACTCTTATTATCACAATAAAGAGGAACAATATAGTCAGTGTCCTAACCTAAATCACCTAGCAACCTCGTGAGCCAAGTCGACTCCTGAATTGCTATTGTAGGCGCATGATACTCTGTTTCTGTAGAAGACAATGCAATAGTCGATTGTCTTTTACTACACCAAGAAACAATACTAGATCCCAAGCTAAAACAATAACCAGTGGCAAACCTACGTATATCTACATCACCAACATAGTCTGCATCTGTAACACCTACTAATTTGACTAAAGAATTATTAGTATATAAAATACCATAATCAACAATCTTAGCAATATACCTCAGGATTTATAAAACTATATCAAGATGCGGCCGCCGAGGACACTGTATATATTGGTTGGCAATGCTAACTATATAACAAATATTTGTCCTTGTGGTAGTCAAATAGATCAAACTGCCCACAACCTGTCTATAAATAGAAGAATCATAAAGATGTTTGCCATGTTTTCTACTCAACTTTAAATTTGATTCAATTTTTTGATCCTAATGCTAGAGATGGTAGTAGCTTCAACTATGATGATTCACCTCTTAAATCGTCATATAAAAGTCCACATGCTTGCACTACTGCGTAGCGTATTACTGAAAACTTTTGAACTATGTCAAACTACAAATGAATGAATAACCAATCCCTAAGCCTATGACTCTAATACCATGTAGAACAGCATGCTACGCAGAGTAGATTGACCATGTCGGCTCAAGATTTAGCATAAATATCAAACAAAAAACAGAAAAAAAATTGGGAAAAAATAACTAGAAGAAAGAAAAAATTATTAAAAAATTGAACTATACAAATGACTCTCTCTTATGCCTCCAAGATGGATAACACTCACTCTCTCCTTCTCTTTCTTTTATCACATCAATAACTATTCTAGAAAAAATAATTAAGCAGAATAAAACTACGAATATAATTCTAGTATAAGTAAGACAAGTTAGAATATAAATGACTCTCTCTTATGCCTCATCAAGATAGATAACTCTCACTCTCTCCTTCTCTTTCTTTTATCATGTCAATAACTATTCTAGAAAAAATAATTAAGTAGAATAAAACTACGAATAGAATTCTAGTATAAGTAAGACAAGTTAGGATTCTCAACAAATTTTCCTATTTAGCCTAAGCTAAATTTAAAAAGGTATTGGCTTTACCTGTAAGGAGGCCAACCTAGATTGGGTGGGCTCGGGGTAACAAGGGGCTAGTTAGAACCATAAAACTTGAACTGCTGTAAGGATCTCCGCATCGTTTTCATTTATCGGCCGTCTCCAAAGAGAGTCGTGAAAGGGTCAATGAGGTTCAGCCGCGTAGAATAAATTCTAGTAACCGTGGCTGTTTCCGCTCCAAGCCAAATGGCTTGGAAGTAAAATTCCATGCTAAACAATAGTAAAAAAACCTCTCTCTCTCTCTCTCTCTCTCTCTCTCTCTCTCTCTCTCTCTCTCTATATATATATATATATATATATATATATATATATATATATATAGTAAAAATCCTTTTCCTTCTCTCTCTCTCTTCTGCAAAATCCGAGCTAAAGCTGGTAAGCACTAAATTTAAGAGCGGCTCAATGCATTTGGGTGCCTAAGGCGAACTCAGTAAGAGGAGTCTTTTTCCTTTCCCTTTTGTGTTTGAGGCTCTCCCTGCAGTGGGTCGGCTTAAGGTGAACTCACTAAGAGGGGTCTTTTTCTTTCTATTTTGTTTTTGAGACTTTTCCTGCGGTGGGCCTTCTTTGGGCCAAGGCCTTAGGCGAACGCCTCAATCGCCTAAGTGTTGGGCCAACCTTGGCACTAATGAGATCAGACACGATCCAAGCTGAAGACATGATCCAAGCCGAAGATGAGCTGGAGAACGGTTATGGTGGTTGAACTTGGACAGAAAGGCCGGCGTTAGTGAAAAACTCCACTTCCCGAAGATTTATTTGAGAGAAAACTCTCAAATGCTTAAGCCAGGCATGAATTTTGGGAGAAATAGTGAAGATTTGATAAAGCTGCAGAGTGGGAGAGAGATTAGAGAAGCATATTTGAAGGTCCTCCTAGGCACTATTATACAGAGCGAGTGTTAATACATGTTACCGAGTAAAATGAAAGCGGGCCTGCTCGGCAACGGCCCGCACATTTTATGCACACCATAGATAATGGTGTAGATCATACAGTAACAGCTCAATCATGCAGGACGAGTTGTAATCACCCCACAACATACACCATAAATGGCAAAATTATAATCGTGCCCTCAACGGATCTTAATTACCTTTAATTGGAGACACATAGCTCTTTGCTATTAGTCAGCCAGTCTACTCAGATTGGCATGATGGTTCAGGTTGGCAACTTTGTTAATGTCAAAGTTGACAGCCTGGTTGACTGCCATGGTTGGTGGCTTGGTTAATACTGAGGTCATCATCTCGGTTGATTGCCAAGAACAGGCTACGTCGAGGGCCAGGCTGATGGATTTGTATGATAATCTCCTTTTCCCCTCTCTTCTGAACAACCTTTCTAACAACAATTTAGCTTATGTGGGACCAGAACACCCTCATGGTGGCAGGTAAGCAGCATTCGTTTCGTGAACAATGATGCATAACTTGAGTTTCTATGTGAAAGGAAACAGACTAAGAGAGCACTCATTTCCCACTGAAAAAAAAAAGAAAGTAGAAGTAGATTTCAGTTTGATTGTGAGCTTGGAAAACGTTCCCGAGAAAATGCGCAAGGTCCGATTTTTAGATCAGACGTTCCTTTCGGATGGGCCGCTTTCATGCGCAATCGCATCTTGCCTCAATAATTCATTCTCCTTTGCCATCAGTGGGAGTCGATTCGCCATCGACACCGGCCCCCACCTCCAATAATTATTTCTTGGTGCTTCCTTTCCTTTGCCTTAATAATTTATGATCGACAGGCGCATGCGGCTAAATAATTGTCTTCTTCTCCATACTAACCCATCTGCCCTCATATATGCTTCGAGATCATTAATGGAAAGAGGCTGAGAAATCTTACATATTATAATTAAGCAGCTAGATCTGGTCTAGCTTATTAAATTACAGGTTTCCTGCCGTTGTCGGAAAGATGATGATTTAAAAGACTTAAGAATGACCATGCGGCTCGTTTACAGTCTAGAGGAGTCCATCATCCATTCCACCATTCTTTTGATAATAAAAAAAAAGTACAAACATTATGATATTTTCAGATACGAGCACGCACATAATGATATTTGTGATTTTTCCTGTAAGGACCCATACGGGCATGTGTTTAGTTTCACATCGGTTATTCGCCGAGAAAATTTTGGATATTTGTACAGAACTAAGAAATCCAAAAAACATATTTCGGCTAGCTATTTTGGGTGAGGTCCTGAATTATTACAAATGGTATCATAGCACACCTAGCTCATAATCTATATAAACTAGGAGACATTGCAGTACGGATCTATTGGGCTGACCACAGACCAATCATGATATTTGTGATTGGATTTGAATAGATTTGAACTCTTAGCCTGATCCTACATAGATCTTGGGTACTTATACATGATCAAGAAACTTAAATAATATTTTTCGGTTAGCCTTTTGGGTGAGGTTCTGGGGTGTGACACTCCGATCCGCTTGTAATTAATGAATCATGCAGGGATAGATATTGCTGCAAGAGGGAAAAAAAAAAAAAAAAAAAAGGAAACAATCAAATAATTACCACCGCATGTGCTCGTGGAATCATGATCTTATCATGGGAAAAATGTTAGTATATTACTTGCCTTGAAGCAATTGGGTTGGGATTGCACGGTGACCGATGCAATTATAACTTTTTTTTTGAGAGCATTCCAATGTTGCGAGTGTCAGCGTCGACTATTCTAACTATTCATACAGCTTAGCCAGAAAATAAGTTAGCCTTCTTCGACATTCATGAGTTTCACAAGATAAATTATATAAATACAATCATTTATGAAAGGTTTTCTTAAATTGTGCCATTTTTGACGGTTTCAATAATATACAAAATTCTTCTCAACACACGACAACTCCTTAGCTCGTTGTCGAGTTTTAACTAATAATGAGATGCTGTTTGTGATTATTGGCATCTGAATCTTCAAAAGTTCTCCTGCAACAAAGTCTCAACCAAAGTCCACGAAGACCTTGTAATCATTTTCTATGTTTAGTCTTTCATATTTACTTCATTAATTAACAATCATTTTGTTTGATGATTCCATAATCATAAACTTACACTCGTACTTATTGGTCTACATTTTGCACAATTCTTGGTAATTTTTTCAATAACAGGGCATTATATGATTTTATCCCACATCAGTAGACTAACAAAATGTCACACGATTCCCTCTCTTATTTCCATTTGGTGCATGAATAGAAGGTTTGTATCCGTGGGTGGACAATCAGAGACTTGTTTAATAGAAAAATAAAAATGATGAAGTTTGATATTGGAGTAGAAAATTCCTTCACAATCACAATACAATCTCTCTATTAGATAGAGTGGTCGAATATTCACCCAACACTACTTTTGAGGCAACATGGTCGCTGCATCAATGAAGTCACTCATGCACTTCATCCCTTAATTCAGCGATTCTCTGTATCTTCTCAATCCAACTACTTTCATCAGAGAAATTCTATTTTCAAGGTTGCAGCACCTCATCCACTCCATATGGATGGTTCAGTATTTCCAATCTAATTGTTCATATTTAGAGCTTAGAAGGAAACAAGATCAAGCAAATAGCATCAGAATTTTGATGTGAGAAATAGATATCGTTCTTGAAATTTATCAGCTATGGAAAACCACTCTCCTGTTCTTTGTTGTCCCCAACAACCTGATGCCTATTGGTTAGGGCAAACAATTAATAATTTGCATAAACTTCCCCTCTGGATAAACACTCAATAGATGAAAACCAGAGTCAAATTGGTGCCATAAAACTTAGAATTCACACTCGATCAGATTTTCAGTAGTGACAAGCAGCTTACAGCAGGATCATTCATGCAGTTCATTCACAAGCTTTTCATACTAGATGCTGCTCTCATCACTCCTTACCTAAGGAAAGACTGTCATTCTACAGCATGGGCAGTGGGAGCTGCTCTCCAGCCATGGCATCGCACAGTCCCAATGGAACCGGTGAGCGCATGGCAGATTAATTAGAATATCACCAGCCTTGAACTCCTCCAAGCAGACGGCACACTCTGCTTGCTCCGATGCCTTCCACCCCAGCTTGCTCCAACTAAACTTCCTCGTGCTCTTCTTCGAAGAGAATACCTCTCTTTGCGCCTTACCAAGGATCATGGGAGCTGCTCCCTCATCACCACCTCTACTCTTGACGGGTCCCATGCTTCCCATGCTATGGTGCCTTCAAGTAAGATTCCAGAAAGGAGATCATATATATCAGAAGAAAATAGATAGAAGTAGATCCAAGGATCTCATAAACCATATGGCATATATATGTATATATACAACAAGAATCATGCATGTATCTGACTGATTTCACCTTTTGATGGCTAAGCTTCTCTGGGCCCTAAGTTTCTCATCTAACCTCTCCTTGGCCTCTCGAGCAGCATCTCCAAGCGCCCCGTCCTGGAGTTCTTTGATTAAGGCGCTCCTTTGCTGCTAATTTAATGCATATTTTTTGGAAGACAAAGGTTGATTGATTGGAAAGTTGAAAATATTTGAAACAAGAGTAGAAGGTGGATCATGGAGCTCTAAATGGGTGGGCATGGTTACCATGAAGGTGCTGCCGATATGTGCTTCGTATCCTGTTGTATATAGACAAAAAGACGACCGCCTCGAACCGCTCGGCGAATCCGTGGATCCTCCCTGCCGCAACCGCCGCCGTCGAGCGCATTCTACACCTGGAAGCATCCCGGCCATGATCACCATGGATGCACCATAAGACCTCAAGGGAGCTATAAACACTTCATCTCAAGGGCTACTGTGAGAGGACACATGAGGAGGACATCCCTCAACTGGTCTCCTCTCAGTCGTAACCACCTTATAGGCCACTAAATGGCATGGAATTTATGTGATCCATGGGAGTTGGAGGCAGCCACAAGAGGGGCCAAAAATATTCTTGGGCCGAGGAGGACAGGGAACCTTCCTCGAAGGTTCCGCCGGAAAATAACAGATCCTTTATGCTGAGGCCCGTGCACTACATAGTGCTATGTATGTCGCCGTTGAAAATGGACGGCTATTAAACAACACATATCTCGTATATAAAAATAATATGATGATATGCGCTCGTGTATTGCCTTGTTTGATGGCCGTCCATCTTTCAAAAGCGGTCATCCATAGCTACACAGCTATAATACCGCGTAGGTAAAAAGAGACTCTTTACCTCTCCTTTTAGTCGTGACGATTCTTCTCCTTCTTCTATTTTTTTTCTTTTTTCCTTTAACCATAGTTTTGTTTTGCATGAGAGTACAACTTAGAACCTTTCTTTGGCACAAGAAGGGCTCGCATGAATAAGCGCTATATTATCAAATGGGTAAACTTTTTTCAATGATTGTGCTAGAGATATGGTTCGAATATAACACTTGCCAGAATGCCAAAGACTTGAGTATTAAGGATGGGGCTTGCTCTGTTTGTGCAGCCTATAAGGCTATAACCTAAAGATCCCTTCTAAGTTCTAAATTTAAAAGTGAAAAAAATAAAAAGCACACGGTAGTTTTTGCATCTAGACATGCATTATTATCCACAAAATAGCACAGATGCCCTGCTTCACTAGGCCTCCATCAATTTTGGGCCACAAAGCCTCGTTGGGCCTTTTGCATACTTGGAGAGGAGACCAGATGGGCTGGTATGTGGCATTCAAATCTTGGGCCTGGTTCAGGCCTGGCCAATCTATAGGTTTAACCCTCGAATTGCCAGAGCTTGTGCAGCTCTTTACTCTTCGAAATCCATGGTCCGGACTTCTTCTGCTCCTCCTCCTATCTTGTCAGTGGATATAATGCTTTGGGGTGCAAGATCTACTCTGATTTCTACAATAACTAATGTATAGATATACAAACAATGTACCAAAGATCATGCATCTCTGCCACAATACATTGCTATGAGAGCTTACGTTCTAAATATATAGTTTATATTACAAAAATATATATAAATTTTATAATTGGTACATTTTGAGGTACGAATAACTAATATCAGAATCTTGGAAGAACATTAATCCAGAATTCGGATAAGAGCCAAGATCACTTCTACATGGCCATAATTCTCATGAAAATGCTAATATTTGTATTCCATAATGTATGCAAGCAACGTATCAAAGTTCCCTGAAACTATGTAGAGCTGAAATAAAGGTTATGACATGGCTACTGAAGCTCCTTGACAATTCATTCTGTTGTTTTCCACTCTACTTTCGGAAAAGGAGAAGGGTTTTTCCCATATTTTTTTCACTTAGCTACTTTTGCTCCATTACCGAATCCAAAGACCTACGCATTGATGAATACCTCAAAACTTTCCTACGTGTTCTTCTTCCCCTCATTTCTCGGAGTTTGTCCCTCGCAAGCCCCTGTTCAGCCGTGCGGACGGAGTGTAGCTCATGGCAAGGAGTAATTAGCAACTGGAGCAAATGATGAGGGGTGCTGTGCATAATGGTGAATTTAGACCAAAGAAACTAAACTTTATTAACTATCTGCGCCGGGGCGGGGGGGGGGGGGGGGGGGGGGGGGGGGGATTTAGTCCCATATCGGCTAGAGCGGAAAGGTTCTGTGCCTTATAATGAGGAGGGTGAAGCCCTTTACTCACGAGGGCCCTTTTGTGGGACAAAACCGTGAGGGCATCCCTCCGTCAACGCTGGACGCACGGGCTGGAAATGTCTCCCCCCGTCAGCGCTGGACACGCGGGCCGGAGCGCTCAAAGCGGACAATACCTCGTGAGAGACGCATTCTCTTTCTCTGCTCGGCTCGGTTGGGGCTATGCTATTGCGTGGGCCCAAAAAACCCCGCAACAGATGGCGCGCCAGGTAGAAGCGCCCCTTGCCGCAGGCTACCCTCTAGGACTGTGGGGGCTGCGTCAGGGTAAAAGCCCGGCCCAGGACCTTCCCACTGGGGGGGCTGTGTTGTGGGGGGGCTGCCGAATTTAGTCCCATATCGGCTAGAGCGGAAAGGTTCTATGCCTTATAATGAGGAGAGTGAAGCCCTTTCCTCACGAGGGCCCTTTTGTGGGACAAAACCGTGAGGGCATCCCCCGTCAGCGCTGGACGCACGGACCGAAAATGTCTCTCCCTGTCAGTGCTGGACGCGCGGGCCGGAGCGCCTAAAGTGGACAATACCTCGTGAGAGACGCAATCTCTTTCTCTGCTCGGCTCGGTTGGGGCTTTGCCGTTGCGTGGGCCCAAAAAACCCTGCAACAGATGGCGCGCCAGGTAGGGGCGCCCCTTGCTGCAGGCTACCCTCTAGGACTGTGGGGGCTGCGTCGGGGTAAAAGCTTGGCCCAGGACTTTTCCGCTGGGGGGCTATGTTGTAGGGGGGCTGCTGAATTTAGTCCCATATCGGCTAGAGCGGAAAGGTTCTATGCCTTATAATGAGAAGGGTGAAGCCCTTTCCTCACGAGGGCCCTTTTGTGGGACAAAACCGTGAGGGCATCCCTCCGTCAGCGCTGGACGTACGGGCAGGAAATGTCTCCCCCCGTCAGCGCTGAACGCGCGAGCTGGAGCGCCCAAAGCGGACAATACCTCATGAGAGACGCAGTCTCTTTGTCTGCTCGGCTCGGTTGGGGCTATGCTATTGTGTGGGCCCAAAAAACCCCGCAACAACAATCAATACTAGCCTATGAAACTGAAAGATCAAAGCAAGGCTGCGGATAACGAATTTCTCGACTTCTAATCACACTTTGATGTTTTCAAATACATGTCATGGCAAGGGCATGGTGCACTTGTTACGTTTTTTTCTACTGTATTTAAACAATTACCACCTTGAAATACTTGATCAATTTGCGAGTCTAGCTCCTCCCACAACATCAACAGGGAATCCAGCTCCGCAAAAAAGTTGTTACAAGGAGGCACTTGGCGTGCAATTGTAAAGCATTTTAAAGATAGATGTCTAAACACCAAAGAAAGGGAGACTAGAAATTTCATCTTTTTGGCAAAATTCAACACATGCATCACATTTTAATATTACAAGGACAAACATGAGCCAGGACAGGAGAAAGTTATATCGGGTTTTATACCTTTCTAGTGTGAGAGAAGCAAATGAAACAGTTAACTCATGGGCAAGGTTAGTAACCAGCTATATCTACGGTTAGTTTGGTGCTAGCCTACAACCTGCGTTAGATTAGATTCTAGACATCCTTCAATTCATCATGATAGCTTATTTCTGTTGATTATTAGACATTTTGGCCAATTAAAATCTCCCATGTAGTCAAGTTGAAGAAAAAAAAAATCTCATAATTAACATCTTAGGTCCTCCACTCCTTTTGGAAATTTCTAACGATGGCACTTGTTTTGATCTATCTTATGCTACGTTAGACAATTGTTCTACTTGATTTGAAGCATAATCACTTTTACTTTTCTTTTTTTTTTTGTACATCGCGACTCACACATAACGGATGTGAGTGTAGCCCATAAAATCAGAAAGAAGCAGAAAATGCAAAAAAAACGGTACAGAGTCATATCCCTTCCAAATAACATCTCTCTAGAGTGATAGGCCGCATAAAAAGCCATCCAATTTACAGCACTATTAGCCTCTCTGTATTGTTTGGTTTCTCTTTCTCCGTTGACAAACTGTTAGGTTTATGACCCGATGTTACCCTAAAGCTTGTTTGCTTGGTTATCTATGTAGACCCTCCCCTATCCCTCTGCTTCCACACATCTTCTGCCACTCTCTCAGCATCATCTTCCACACTCTTAGCTTATCAGTCTTACAAATCTATTTTATTTTATAAGCAATTTCCAATATTAAAATGGTCTCTAACATTCTTAGCGGACGAGATTTTGTTCACCCTCTCCCTAGAAAAGTTCCGGAAGGTTGGTGTTCTCGACATTGTCAATTTGATGCCTAAACTTTCAGCGGAGAACAAAGGGAGCGTTGAGATCGTTCAAGGAGACGGAGGAGTTGGCACCATCAAAGTTTTCCATCTTCCCGAAGGTCAAAATCATCTGCTTGGTTTCCAACAGCAGCCATTACATATTTTTGAAAAGTATTACAACTATTATATTAGTACTTCCGAGATGATGTTTGAGAGGTCATTAGGTATTATAGACAGTTAAGACAAGTCCTGTTGCTTACAAATCTTTTGGTTCATAAATGCCATCATGAAAATAGAAATTATTTCCTGCATCTAAATTTTTTCTCTTATGCATTGAGATATTACTCTTTTTCTTAAAGTAATATTGTTATCTTTGAGTAATAGCATGGTTTTTGGGTATTTTTGTCCTCTATTTTCTTTTATAACGACCAATGATGACTATTATAATTGCTTTGATTTTGTTCCAGAATATCTAGTCTGAGACAAGATTAGGTAAATAAAGATTGTTATTTTAGTAATTCCCTTTGCAGTTAATATTGATAATTGTAGATGTTATTACAATGGGAAGAAAACAATTTTAAATGGCTATTATAATGTTATAACGGTCGTTATCTGATCATAAATGAACATAATAGTTGTTTTTCAACATTTCACTATCCATTCAAATAAATGATAACAGTTATTATCCAGCATTTTACCTGCCAACCTCCCGGCATTGTCAAACTTGTCTAACCCCCCAGCCATGCTGCCGATCCTCATAAAAAAGATTTCTGTTTCACTGAACTTTTTTTATACAAAAAAAAAGGAAACAGTACCAAAAAAAGAAAAGAGAAGAAAATAATTCCTCTACTTTGATCATGAGATGAAATTCAAAATTTAAAAATTCGTCCATACAAATATTAAATATTATTCAAAATTTAAAAATTAAATTTTAAAATTTAGATAATAATCGGCCCTGCCACTTGATTTCGGAGAACTTGAGTTATAAGTCATCCAATTATCCAAAATGTAATTCATCTTGGACTTGTAATTGGTCCTGTTGGAACATTGTGAATAATCATTCTATTGATTCACTTCTTTCCTCCTTCCCCACTTAGGTCTTGGGGTTTGTAATTCATTCTCCTCATTAGAAGTCAATGGGAGACCATCTTTATGCCCCATAAATGGATTCTCTTTTGAAACTTCAATGAAAAATATTTTTGAAACCTCAGCAACGGAAAATGCTAAAGAGATGAGATCCTACCTCCCCCTCCCCACAAACGCAAAAAAAGAAAAAGAGGCCACATTGGACCAAGTTCTCAAGTCACATTCGGCAGGCTATAAACTTGGGCCATCCTGCAATATGAAGCTTGAGATGGAGTATGAGACCGCAGATGATGAGCCTATCAGTGAGGAAGAGAAAATTTAGATTAAGCAGAGGTTTGTCGACATGTCCAAGGCTATGGAAACCTACTTGATTGCCAACCCTACTGCATATGCCCAACGACCCAAGACTTGAGAGACGAACTTAATTGGTATTATCGTTTGCTTAAATAAAGAACAAATATGTCGTATAGTCCTCCTTCCAATGAAGGGTACTGTTGCTGGAAATTGGACCCGGGGGCGGCCGCAAACCGAGGAGGAGGAGCTCCGGCGAACACTGGCGGGCGGCGATCCGTCGGCGAGCGGCGTCCTCCGTGGGGGGCCTGCAAAAAGCCGGTGGCCGGGGTTTCCGGCGCCGGCCCTCCGATGCTTAAGTCAGAGGGGGGCTTAATTTTGGAGAAGGGGAGGGACTGTATTTCCCAGTCCGAAGTTCCCTTTTGGGAGGAAGAAGCCCTCTTTTTTATAGGGAGAGTGGTAGGGTTACCTGTGATGTGACTGGGCGAATTAATGGGTTACCGTCACGATTGGACGTGGGCGTGTGAAGTAATGAGTTGCCGTGGATGGCCCGTTCCCATCATGAGAGGAGATGGCGCGTAGCCAGAGCTTGCTTGTGGCGCGCAATGCAGTACATTTTTGGGAATGGTGAGGCGTTGACAGTCGTAGCAGGGTATGGTCCCTGATTGATATGTCATAGCGTGGCCGGCAAGTAAAGCATGGTGCGGTGAGGCTGCTGCAGGGCATGGCCGCAGCATATAGACAACGAGGTCGGCCTTCTGAGATCAGCTCGGCCTTCTATGATTAGCCTTCTGTGCTTGGCAGCCTTCTGGATGAGCTCAGCAGCCTTCTGGATGAGCTCGGCGGCCTGGATGAGCTCGGCAGCCTTCTGTGCTCGGCAGCCTGGATGAGCTCGGCCTGGATGAGCTCGGCAGCTTCTGTGCTCGGCCTTCTGGGCCTTAGCCTTCTGAGCTCGGCAGCTTCTGTGCTCGGCCTTCTGGCCTTAGTCTTCTGAGCTCGGCAGCCTGGATGAGCTCGGCAGCTTCTGTGCTCGGCCTTCTGGCCTTAGTCTTCTGAGCTCGGCAGCCTGGATGAGCTCGACAGCTTCTGTGCTCGGCCTTCTGGCCTTAGTCTTCTGAGCTCGGCAGCCTGGATGAGCTCGGCAGCTTCTGTGCTCGGCCTTCTGGCCTTAGTCTTCTGAGCTCGGCAGCCTGGATGAGCTCGGCAGCCTTCTGTGCTCGGCGGCCTGGATGAGCTCGGCCTGGATGAGCTCGGCAGCTTCTGTGCTTGGCCTTCTGGCCTTAGTCTTCTGAGCTCGGCAGCCTGGATGAGCTCGACAGCTTCTGTGCTCGGCCTTCTAGCCTTAGTCTTCTGAGCTCGGCAGCCTGGATGAGCTCGGCAGCCTTCTGTGCTCGGCGGCCTGGATGAGCTCGGCCTGGATGAGCTCGGCAGCTTCTGTGCTCGGCCTTCTGGCCTTAGTCTTCTGAGCTCGGCAGCCTGGATGAGCTCGACAGCCTTCTGAGCTCGGCTTGCATGAGCTCGGCTCGGCCTGCATGAGCTCGGCAGCCTGGATGAGCTCGACAGCCTTCTGAGCTCGGCTTGCATGAGCTCGGCTCGGCCTTCTGAGCTCGGCTCGGCCTGCATGAGCTTGGTCTTCGGAGCTCGGCAGCATGGATGAGCTCGGTAGCCTTCTGAGCTTGGCTTGCATGATGAGCTCGGCTCGCATGAGCTCGGCTCGGCCTGCATGAGCTTGGCTCGACCTTCTGGGTTCGGCCTGTATGGTGAGCTCAGGCTTGTTGTCAGATTTGGGTGCTTTAATTGTACGTGGGGTGGTCTATTTTTTTCCCCAACACTACCCCCCGACTTCCGAGTTCGAGCTGCTTTTTGGCTCGGGCGAAGGAAGTAGTCCAGTTGTCGATCATCCTGTAACATAGCCAAATATATATGGAGATGTGCGTGCCAAGTAGGGTGTACCTCTCATGCAGTTGGAGTCAAGTGCTTCAGGTCGACTCAGCAGTCTTCTTTGGCTTGTGGTCGACTCAGCTCTCGAGAACGTCGAGACGACGCGACAGATCTTCCGCGTCGCACTTCTCCCAGCTGACAAGGCGAAAATTCAGGCCATGAGCCCTTTTTTTGAAAGTGAATCCTAGGTTCTTCGGTGTTAAGCATGCTGATTTTTTTTTTAAAAAAAACTATGGCTGAACCTGATCGGGTTGCCTACGTACCCCTTTATAAAGGGGATCAAGCCATACGTAGTTCTTTTTAAGTTTTAAAACGCAGCGGAAAAATCGAATCAAACAATTTAATTCATGCATGCTTACAAGATCAAATCTAGAAATCAGCACCTTAAGAACACATAGGATTATGCCGGAATCGTTTAAACAATTATGCTAAAACTTTCATGCATGATTAACTATCAGATCTGAAACTTAAGAACTCTATTCCGATTAATCTCCGAATATCCATTGAATGGATTCTGGAGATATCTCCGTGAGGAGCCCCAAAAGAGGGTAAAACCTCGGGGAATCAGACCTAGATCTTGACACCATAATAAAAGATTAATGTAGGATTAATACCTTTTATGATGGATGAAACGTGTGGATCTGATCCTCGACTTCGCAGCCACGCACACGAATGGCCTCTACGAGAAGTCCACGCGAAGTTCCTGAAGAGATCCAATTCTGCGGAAGTGCTAGCTTGCGCAGAATTTCTTGAGGCTGAAATTTGATCTTCCAAACGCTATCAACTTTTGATCCGCCTTCTTGGAAGAACTTGGAGGAAAGGTTTAAAGGGATTGAAGAGGACTTAGATCTGATCTAAAGACTCTTATCAGGGACCCCTAACACTAATGACGCGATGGACTTAGAGGAGGAAGAAGTCAGCTAGATTGAATGCAGAATTTTTCCATGCAAGAACTAGGGTTCCTCTATTTTCTTTTCCCTTTTTTCTTCTACTTTTTCTCTCTTTTTTCCTTGAATTCGACCACCAGATGATGGAGGTCCTTTTAATGTTGCTCTCCTACCTAACTTCATGCCAACCATCCCATATTTGTGGAGGATTTTGTAGGGTTTTGAATTTTGAATTCAAAATTCAAGTTCATGTGCCATTACATGATGAAGCTTGATCTAATCTAAACCATTCATCATGTTGCCACTTTCCTCTTTTAATTTCGAAATTTTCATGCCCCCAAATAGATTAGAGGGTCACGTGGTGATTTTGTGATGATTAAATTCGAAATTCAACCTTAATTAGAAGTGAGATAAAGATAAGGATGACATATGTCATGAAGAGAGAGAATTTGATCTTATCCCATTTTTTTCATGAATTTATCTCTCCATTTCGACCCATCTAATAATGAAAGAGGTCCCTGATGTTGCCAAGTGTCCCATGGCACCATTAAATAAATTAAATTAATTTTTAATCATATTAAAAATCAATTTATGGCGCCATGTATGGATATGTGACAAGTGGATTTCAAGATCCGAACAGTTTCAGATCAAACCCATTTAATTTAATTAAATCCTAACAATTAGAATGATCCAATTACCATGGGTTGAACCTAATCCAATTAGGTCAATCCCTAATTAAGCACAAATTTAATCTAATTTAATTTGGTCAACCTAAGTCCTCTTGATTCAGACCTAATCCAATCAGGTCAAAAACTCTGATTGAGCCCAGAATTGAATCTAATTCAATTTGGCTCATCCTTGGTCTAATTACTCAATCCAATTGAGTTCATTAGCAATCTAATTACTAATTAATCCTCCGATAATTACTTTAATTATTTTATAAGATAATTTGCCAATCGAATTGACCAAATTACCCCTGAATGATTCTTAATCATTCATTAGCCTTCTTGATCAATCAGGAATCTTCTATGCGTGTGACCTCATAGATTCGAACCTAAGCCGGTAGTATAGGAACGACTTCCTACACTAATCGATGTGACCATCTAGTAATGGTACCCGACGTCCGAATAGGCCGAATATATGCGAAGCAAATATTCTGGAACCCTGAACTATGGTTACTGTATAATTCAATTCCTTTGACTCTTAATGCCAGGATGACTTAGAGCTCACTGTCAACCCTATAATTAGTACATCCATTATGTGATTAACTTTAGATATCCCGTGACTCCTCACTGGGATTACCCTGGCCAAGGTTTTGCTAAATTAATCACAAGACATTATTCCTGTTTCCAGGAGGGGTCAATTCCATCTTGACTCACAACTGACTACGCAAGTACTTGACTGCACCCAGTGACCTTCCGTCACTGAATTAGAAATTCAGGTAGTCCGGTACCAAAGTACAGTGAGTTGCTTGCTAGTCACAGGTTGCGGTCTCAGGTCAGAGGGCCAAACTTATACCTATATCCACTCGGAACATCTCTCGACAGTAGAGCGTTTCGGAATTGGTCACGTTCAGTGAAATGTACTCCTACACTTCACCTGTATGGCATACCAGTGTCTCCACATTACTTGGTTAAGAGGACAACCAACGTATATGTCACACAACGACCTAATCTCGATAATGTTATCGTCCTAGTAACAACATATTATTTGGTCGCGAACAAGTTTAAGGACTCAAAGATAAATCCTCCTTTATCATAACATAAGTCCTAAGGACTTCATCATATAAGAGTTCATTTGAAGATGAAATGATGAATAATGCCAAATAATACTTTATTAATTTGTCAATTTATTTACAAAATTCAATCATCAATATGCTGACGATTGACATTTAGGATACAATTCCCAACATTTTTTACTGTCGGAGTCGAGCGTCTCACGCCGAGGTCGGCAGCTTTGCTCCTCGACTAACTTTTGTGGACGCTCTTTTGTTCGGGGTCCGCTTTCTAGGGACGCCGGCACAATAGGAGAAATAGGTGCCATTGGAGATCTGTGTGGGCGTTGTTTTGTTGTTATCCACGAACATTTTGGGGGTGCTTTGTTGTCAATCACGAACGTTTTGGGGGGCCGCGAAGGTACTACCCCGTCATCCCGAGGTCGAGGGAGCTCGGGCTCACTGTCGACTCGTCGGGGCATCTCGACCTTAGTCGAGGAGGCGCTACGGGGGGCCGCGAAGGTACTACCCCGTTGTTGGTGTTGAGCGCCACGGAGGGCCGCGAAGGTACTACCCCGTCTTCCCGAAGTGTCGAGGGGTCTGGGACGCACTGTCGACACTCGGGGCATCTCGACCTTAGTCGAGGAGGCGCTACGGGGGGCCGCGAAGGTACAACCCCGTTGTTGGTGTTGAGCGCCACGGAGGGCCGCGAAGGTACTACCCCGTCTTCCCGAAGTGTCGAGGGGTCTGGGCACGCACTGTCGACACTCGGGGCATCTCGACCTTAGTCGAGGAGGAGCTACGGGGGGCCGCGAAGGTACTACCCGTTGTTGGTGTTGAGCGCCATGGAGGGCCGCGAAGGTACTACCCCGTCTTCCCGAAGTGTCGAGGGGTTTGGGCACGCACTGTCGACACTCGGGGCATCTCGACCTTAGTCGAGGAGGCGCTACGGGGGGCCGCGAAGGTACTACCCCGTTGTTGGTGTTGAGCGCCACGGAGGGCCGCGAAGGTACTACCCCGTCTTCTCGAAGTGTCGAGGGGTCTGGGCACGCACCGTCGACACTCGGGGCATCCCGAACTTAGTCGGGGCATCATTGGAGATACATACAGGAGATGGACTTCGTTGGCGATCGTGCGCCCTTATTCGGAGCGAGGCGACGTTGGAGATAGGAATACCCGTAGGTCGTTTTTTGGATTCTCCGACCTGAAAATAGATGAAATATTGAAATTATTTGAAGCCAAAGTGGCGTCCTATACCTTTTGGAGATATTTTGATGGCTCTCGAGCTTCGAAGTCCCTCAGGACTTGGCTAAGCACCGGTCTTCTTTGGCTCGATTTTCTGGGAGGTGTTCTGCGCTCGGGCTTCTGAGCTCGGCAGCCTGCTCAGCTCGGCTTTCTGAGCTCGGCTTGCATGAGCTCAGCTCGGCCTTCTGAGCTCGGCTCGGCCTTCTGAGCTCGGCCGCATGGATGATGAGCTCGACTCAGTCTTCTGAGCTCGGCTCGGCTCTCTGAGCTCGGCCTGCATGATGAGCTTGGCTCGGCCTTCTGAGCTCGGCGGGGGCTTCGGTGATGGCAACGCTCTGAAGGAGAGCAACGTCGCGGGCGCCGTCCTGAGGACTTACGCCCGTGAGGAGGGAGTACATGCTGGTTTCTTGCTGCCGGAAGACAGAAGACTTGAAAGGATAATGGAATTTAATGGGGCTGTACCCTTTGCCACAGAGGCTCACAATCCCATTTTAAAGCTCCATAACTCCTTCTCCAGACCTCAGCTTTTATTTCTCTTTTCCTCCAACTCGTTGACGTGAGACTTGGGCTACTACTTCTCACTAATTGCCCCCACATACGTCGTTGCAGCGGGAGCCATGCCTGATTCGAGATGGCTCGAGAGAAAGTTTCTTCCTCTGCTTAATATGAACCCGTGGAGGCGGCACAGGAGGGGCCTCCACTTGTTGCAGGCTTTGGGCTGCAATGGCTAGCGCTTAGACTTGCTGCACTAGCGCGTCAAAGTGCTCGGGTTGGACTTGTGGAACTTGATCTACCGAAGATCTTGGTGGTAAATTCTGGACTGAGCGTTCAGGACTTGGAGCATGATGCCGAGAGGCATTAAAGACTCCTCTGCTCCTTAGTTTCATGGCCGCAACTCGGACCCTTCCTCTAGCGCCAACTGTTGCTGGAAATTGGACCCGGGGGCGGCCGTCGGCTGAGGAGGAGGAGCTCCGGCGAACACTGGCAGGCGGCGATCCGTCGGCGAGCGGCGTCCTCCGTGGGGGGCCTGCAAAAAACCGGTGGCCGGGATTTTCGGCGCCGGCCCTCCGATGCTTAAGTCAGAGGGAGGCTTAATTTTGGAGAAGGAGAGGGACTGTATTTTCCAAGTCCGAAGTCCCCTTTTGGGAGGAAGAAGCCCTCTTTTTTATAGGGAGAGTGGTAGGGTTACCTGTGATGTGACTGGGCGAATTAATGGGTTACCGTCACGATTGGACGTGGGCGTGTGAAGTAATGAGTTGCCATGGATGGCCCGTTTCCATCATGGGAGGAGATGGCGCGTAGCCAGAGCTTGCTTGTGGCGCGCAGTGCAGTACATTTTTGGGAATGGTGAGGCGTTGACAGTCGTAGCAGGGTATGGTCCCTGATTGATATGTCATAGCGTGGCCGGCAAGTAAAGCATGGTGCGGTGAGGCTGCTGCAGGGCATGGCCGCAGCATATAGACGACGAGGTCGGCCTTCTGAGATCAGCTCGGCCTTCTATGATTAGCCTTCTGTGCTTGGCAGCCTTCTGGATGAGCTCGGTGCCTTCTGTGCTCGGCGGCCTGGATGAGCTCGGCAGCCTTCTGTGCTCGGCGGCCTGGATGAGCTCAGCTTCTGTGCTCGGCCTTCTGGGCCTTAGCCTTCTGAGCTCGGCAGCCTGGATGAGCTCGGCAGCTTCTGTGCTCGGCCTTCTGGCCTTAGTCTTCTGAGCTCGGCAGCCTGGATGAGCTCGGCAGCTTCTGTGCTCGGCCTTCTGGCCTTATGTCTTCTGAGCTCGGCAGCCTGGATGAGCTCGACAGCTTCTGTGCTCGGCCTTCTGGCCTTAGTCTTCTGAGCTCGGCAGCCTGGATGAGCTCGGCAGCTTCTGTGCTCGGCCTTCTGGCCTTAGTCTTCTGAGCTCGGCAGCCTGGATGAGCTCGGCAGCCTTCTGTGCTCGGCGGCCTGGATGAGCTCGGCCTGGATGAGCTCGGCAGCTTCTGTGCTCGGCCTTCTGGCCTTAGTCTTATGAGCTCGGCAGCCTGGATAAGCTCGACAGCTTCTGTGCTCGGCCTTCTAGCCTTAGCCTTCTGAGCTCGGCAGCCTGGATGAGCTTGGCAGCCTTCTGTGCTCGGCGGCCTGGATGAGCTCGGCCTGGATGAGCTCGGCAGCTTCTGTGCTCGGCCTTCTGGCCTTAGTCTTCTGAGCTCGGCAGCCTAGATGAGCTCGACAGCCTTCTGAGCTCGGCTTGCATGAGCTCGACTCGGCCTTTTGAGCTCGGCTCGGCCTGCATGAGCTCGGCAGCCTGGATGAGCTCGACAGCCTTCTGAGCTCGGCTTGCATGAGCTCGGCTCGGCCTTCTGAGCTCGGCTCGGCCTGCATGAGCTCGGTCTTCGGAGCTCGGCAGCATGGATGAGCTCGGCAGCCTTCTGAGCTCGGCTTGCATGATGAGCTCGGCTCGGCCTGCATGAGCTTGGCTCGGCCTTCTGGGCTCGGCCTGCATGGTGAGCTCAGGCTTGTTGTCAGATTTGGGTGCTTTAATTGTACGTGGGGTGGTCTATTTTTTCCCCCAACAGGTACAATCCCATTGTTGGAGGTGTTGTTGTAGTTGTTTTTTCCTTCCTTCTTTTCAAGGTAAGCTAACGATGCTGCTTTTGAATAAGCAATAAGTCTTCAACAGTCTGTAAGTTTTGATCTTTCCAGCGAGGTGATATACTATTTTGGAACTAATAACATTGTTGCAAAGATAAACCTTGCAGTGGTAGTTATTTGTGAAAGGAAGCATCAGCCTTGGTGCTATATGCTGCACAAGCTGTGCGTATAGTTGTTTTTTTTTTTTTTTGTGTGCGCACGCGCGCTATAACGGATAACTCATAACTCTAGTGTGAAAAAGTAACAAGTTAGGAGCACTCTAAGCAACTCCCACGTGCCGGTTCAAGGAACTTCTCTAAAAAAATTTGCCATAAATG
This sequence comes from Phoenix dactylifera, assembly GCF_009389715.1. Classification (NCBI taxonomy): domain Eukaryota; kingdom Viridiplantae; phylum Streptophyta; class Magnoliopsida; order Arecales; family Arecaceae; genus Phoenix; species Phoenix dactylifera. The sequence goes on along the minus strand of NC_052392.1, from coordinate 11,964,527 downwards.
AAAACACCCAATCTATGGCTTCATTAGTCTCTCTATAGACACGCTTGGCCCAGAAGACTATGTCTCTGCCTGCCATGCTCCAAATGTTCTGAAGCCGAGGACGACATCCTAAATTTGCTGCATCCTACATTATTTATTATGTCGCAGCCTGAGCAAAATCAGTGCATAAGCATTAACTGAGATATAGCGAATGCAAACCCCATAAGAAAGCATGTACCACAATTTTAAGCATGGTGGATGTTTTGCAGCAACAATTTTAAGGTCCCCAGTTGTAATAGTATAAATACAAGTAGAACTGGTTTGAGTGTTGATAGTTTTTGGATTTAGCTTTAAAATTCACGTACACCGCTGGACAATATTTGTGCTATTAAAGGCAAAGAGAAAAAGAGATGTAAAACTGATGTGGGGTCGGAACCCCGACACCAGCCCACACACCGGCCGAGCAGGGAAAGCATCTGCGTCCCTCCCGAGGTATTGTCCGCTCTGGGATTGCCGCTTCGGGTCTGCGGGAGGTCGCCCAGGGAGGTCGCCCAGGGCCGGAGTCCAATGACAGTCCCAATGACAGTCCCAAGCCCTGACGGCGCGGGGGTCCGCGGAGGTTGCCCCCTACCCTCACGGTTTTGTCCTATAAAAGGCGCCTCGTGAGGAAAGGTTTTAGGCCTCCTCATTATAAGGCACAGACCTTTCCGCTAATTAGCCGATGTGGGACTAAACTGGAAACCCCATCCCACAACACAGCCCCCTCAGTGGGAAGGTCTGTGCGTGGCCGGGGCCCTTCCTCTAGCGCCATCTGATGTGGGGTCGGAACCCCGACACCAGCCCACACACCGGCCGAGCAGGGAAAGCATCTGCGTCCCTCCCGAGGTATTGTCCGCTCTGGGATTGCCGCTTCGGGTCTGCGGGAGGTCGCCCAGGGCCGGAGCCCAATGACAGTCCCAATGACAGTCCCGAGCCCTGACGGCGCGGGGGTCCGCGGAGGTTGCCCCCTACCTTCACGGTTTTGTCCTATAAAAGGCGCCTCGTGAGGAAAGGTTTTAGGCCTCCTCATTATAAGGCACAGACCTTTCCGCTGATTAGCCGATGTGGGACTAAACTGGGAACCCCATCCCACAACACAGCCCCCTCAGTGGGAAGGTCTGTGCGTGGCCGGGTCCCTTCCTCTAGCGCCATCTGATGTGGGGTCGGAACCCCGACACCTGCCCACACACCGGCCGAGCAGGGAAAGTATCTGCGTCCCTCCCGAGGTATTGTCCGCTCTGGGATTGCCGCTTCGGGTCTGCGGGAGGTCGCCCAGGGCCGGAGCCCAATGACAGTCCCAATGACAGTCCCGAGCCCTGACGGCGCGGGGGTCCGCGGAGGTTGCCCCCTACCCTCACGGTTTTGTCCTATAAAAGGCGCCTCGTGAGGAAAGGTTTTAGGCCTCCTCATTATAAGGCACAGACCTTTCCGCTGATTAGCCGATGTGGGACTAAACTGGGAACCCCATCCCACAACACAGCCCCCTCAGTGGGAAGGTCTGTGCGTGGCCGGGGCCCTTCCTCTAGCGCCATCTGATGTGGGGTCGGAACCCCGACACCAGCCCACACACCGGCCGAGCAGGGAAAGCATCTGCGTCCCTCCCGAGGTATTGTCCGCTCTGGGATTGCCGCTTCGGGTCTGCGGGAGGTCGCCCAGGGCCGGAGCCCAATGACAGTCCCAATGACAGTCCCAAGCCCTGACGGCGCGGGGGTCCGCGGAGGTTGCCCCCTACCCTCACGGTTTTGTCCTATAAAAGGCGCCTCGTGAGGAAAGGTTTTAGGCCTCCTCATTATAAGGCACAGACCTTTCCGCTGATTAGCCGATGTGGGACTAAACTGGGAACCCCATCCCACAACACAGCCCCCTCAGTGGGAAGGTCTGTGCGTGGCCGGGGCCCTTCCTCTAGCGCCATCTGATGTGGGGTCGGAACCCCGACACCAGCCCACACACCGGCCGAGCAGGGAAAGCATCTGCGTCCCTCCCGAGGTATTGTCCGCTCTGGGATTGCCGCTTCGGGTCTGCGGGAGGTCGCCCAGGGCCGGAGCCCAATGACAGTCCCGAGCCCTGACGGCGCGGGGGTCCGCGGAGGTTGCCCCCTACCTTCACGGTTTTGTCCTATAAAAGGCGCCTCGTGAGGAAAGGTTTTAGGCCTCCTCATTATAAGGCACAGACCTTTCCGCTGATTAGCCGATGTGGGACTAAACTGGGAACCCCATCCCACAACACAGCCCCCTCAGTGGGAAGATCTGTGCGTGGCCGGGTCCCTTCCTCTAGCGTCATCTGATGTGGGGTCGGAACCCCGACACCAGCCCACACACCGGCCGAGCAGGGAAAGCATCTGCGTCCCTCCCGAGGTATTGTCCGCTCTGGGATTGCCGCTTCGGGTCTGCGGGAGGTCGCCCAGGGCCGGAGCCCAATGACAGTCCCAATGACAGTCCCGAGCCCTGACGGCGCAGGGGTCCGCGGAGGTTGCCCCCTACCCTCACGGTTTTGTCCTATAAAAGGCGCCTCGTGAGGAAAGGTTTTAGGCCTCCTCATTATAAAGCACAGACCTTTCCGCTGATTAGCCGATGTGGGACTAAACTGGGAACCCCATCCCACAACACAGCCCCCTCAGTGGGAAGGTCTGTGCGTGGCCGGGGCCCTTCCTCTAGCGCCATCTGATGTGGGGTCGGAACCCCGACACCAGCCCACACACCGGCCAAGCAGGGAAAGCATCTGCGTCCCTCCCGAGGTATTGTCCGCTCTGGGATTGCCGCTTCGGGTCTGCAGGAGGTCGCCCAGGGAGGTCGCCCAGGGCCGGAGCCCAATGACAGTCCCAATGACAGTCCCGAGCCCTGACGGCGCGGGGGTCCGCGGAGGTTGCCCCCTACTCTCACGGTTTTGTCCTATAAAAGGCGCCTCGTGAGGAAAGGTTTTAGGCCTCTTCATTATAAGGCACAGACCTTTCCGCTGATTAGCCGATGTGGGACTAAACTGGGAACCCCATCCCACAACAAAAACAATCAAAAAAAGCATATCCCTTAGTCCATGATAAAAGCCATATACTTTGTGCCCGACCTTCCCAGGCATATCATAATCCCAACCATCCCCATTTCATTGATTATCATGGAAGTTGCTGCAATCATAACGGTTCATCTAATGCATCCTTTTGAATCGCTTCAATATACTTGATGTGTTAAATATTACCAAAAATAATACTTCCACTTAAGTTGACGTCATGTAGAAGAGCTAGAGTAAAACTACGAACGGACAAATGGAATTAAGGCTATATGAACAGACAAATGAAATTAAAGCCACATTGGTTTAGGAAATAAGGCAGGCTATAGGACTCTGTGGACCCCAATACCTCAAAATCAGTCTAACTTAAAAATATGCACAAACAAGAAATAATTATATCAATAAAAATCATTCTTTCTATGTATAAACTTGTTTTTATAAATATGCATTATAGGAGCAATCCAAAATGAGGTGAGGAAGATGATAATCTGAGACAAATTGCATGATGAATGGAGTCTACAAAAAGAAAAAAATTTGATTGGTATGGTGCACCGCTGATATGGTGTACATGATGTAGAAAATAATTTTTTATATTTTCGAAGAGTTTCTAAACCTACATGCATGAGGAGATTTATCTATGATGCTGTCTGATAAGTGGTTTTTTCTTTCATCCTTGCAAGATCCACTTGGTTATAAGAAGGATTAGCCCATTAGCCTTTTACACTAATATGATTTTTGTCACACGTGTCTGAGAAATCTAAGGGCTCGTGTGAGTCGCAGCAGCCTCGCCGTACGTGCGAGCACGAGTGACGCGCAGAAGCCTCAGGAATTGGCGTCCGTTGCCATTCTTAACCGTATCTATTATATATATATATATATAAAAAACAGAGTCGCGATATTTCCTTCCCACACCTTCCCCAAATCGATCCACGTCGTCCTCCTCCTCTCCTTTTTAGCTCTCAACTCCATTTTTGCGGTTTATCGCTTCCAAAACTTAACCCTCACGTTAGAGCACCACCATGAGATGCGATCGCCGCTTCGACGTCCCCTCCTCTCCTCCATCCTCTCGCAAGAAGAAGCTCCGCTGCTCGGCCTTCTTCTCCTTCTGCTTCGGCGGCGCCGGCGGTCCCCCGGAGGAGGCGCGGCCGGCATCGCTGCTCCGGTCATCGTCGACGTGGCTTCGCACCAAGGTGACGGAGCTCCGGAGACTCGTGTCCCGGATCGGGAGGCCCCGCCGTCGCGCCGGAGGGTTCCGGTACGACCCCCTCAGCTACGCCCTCAACTTCGACGAGGGCAACGACAGCAGCGGAGATTCGGAGGCGTTCCGGTGCAGGAAGCCCCCCGGGCGGCTCCCGGTTTCGCCGGCGGCGGCACCGACCGGGACGAGGTAGGGTATCTGGTCGTATATTGCTTGTATATATTGGTTGGATATCGTGGCTGCAATGGAGAGTAGGGTTGGTTATCCGGTGTTGCCTGTTGGGCGAGGAGTATCAAAAATGTGCGCATGCCACGCTGCAATATTTTTTCCTTAAATTATGAAGTCGTCCGAGTTCATTATGATTCTATTCTGCGGTTTCTTTTTTTTCAGATTCTTTTCTTCTTTTTCCCCTGTACGCTATGCCACGAAACCATTAAAGAAATGATGCAGGTGAGATCAAAGGCACAAGAATGGGTAATAAGTTTCGCTATAGACAAAATTAAGTAGAACATTTTCTTTTTTGAATGTAAAAAGATGGATGACTAATTAATAATCCCTCCGTAAAAAATTAAGTGGAATGAGTGCAGAATTCTATGATTGCAAAATCCTGTGGGTAGATTACTTTCACAGCTGCCATCACTGGAGTTGTTTTGGATGCGCAGTTCACGATTTATTAGGATCTATTTGGATTTGCTTTTATTTTCTGTTTTTATTTTCGGAAACTGAGTTAGCTGAAGGGCATCTTTGTAGAATTTTTGAGTATGTGAGAGTAAATAATTATCGTTTTAGGGAAAAACAACTAAATATAAGGAATAGGAGAAGTTTTGCGCAAAGGCTAACTTCAATACCAATCTACAATTATAGCATTTTACTAATTTGTAGGGAAAAAAAAGTAAAATCAGGAATAACACTAAACAGGTTCTAAATTTCTTGTGTTATTGTAATCTAGGTGCATTATTATTATCTAGGAAAAAAGGAATTTTGGATGATGCCCACTCAAATGTGCCATTTTATCTGCAAAAATAGAAAATTTTCTCATCCATTCTTTTTGAAAGGTGCGAAAAGGGATGCTAGCGACCACGTACCACTAGGCTTGGACGTTGTTTATTGTCAGTCTCGTGGCGTAAAAGGCCAGGGACTTGTTTGGTCAAAAAAGAGGGGAAAAAAATGGTCAACCAAAAAAAATATATTAGCTTTTTCATAAAAATATTTTTTTATATTTTATTAAAAAAATAATGCAGAAGAAAAAACTAATAGACTGAGAATTATGATATTTTTCTTACTAAAAATACACTTAAACCATCAGTTATTTTTAATAATTACTTTTAAACTATTAAAAATAGTTTAAAATATTTTTTATATTTAAAAATATTTAAAAATAGCTATTGAAAATATATTAACTATTAAAAATTGCTATAAAGAAGTTGTTTATGCATGTGATCTTTTACCGGTAATTTATATAATTTTATTAATGATATAATAACTATATTATATAACTTTTCAAGGAAGGTCGATGCTCAACCATACATAAGTTACTCTAGAATATATTACTTTCTCATGGTTAAGCAAACATGCAAAAACTACTTCTTAAGTATAATATATCTAGACATCAACTTCTCTCCAAAAAAAATATTCAAATGAGGTAAAAAAATTTTAGCGAACCAAACGAGTCTTTAAACTTATTTCAGGAGAGCTAACCCATGTCCACTTCCGTTTTTGTGTCATATTAGCACCAGCTTAGTCTAGGTGGAGATTTACCAAAAATATTTGGCAAATTGTGTGCAAGCATCAAAATTTGGCATGACAATGAAAGACATACAAACATGGCAGTCTTGGAAATCTAGTCATTAGGATAGGCATGAGCTTTAGGTTAGTGGATATATTAAGAGCAATTGAAAATAAAACTTGCATTACATTTCTCTCTTGATTTTTTATTGGTTTTGTTCTTTCTTCTTTTTTTTTGGTTCTTTTGCTTGGAGGCAATCTAACCTTATCCGTGTCCTAGCTACTTGTTTCGACCACACGTGAATAAGATAGTTAGAGCTTTGCAAGTAGTGCCTACGGCATTTTTCAACATTAAAGTAGATCACCAATAGAAGACTTGGGCAACAACTTCGGAATGAGGAAAAATTTGAGCAAATTGCATGACCCTGCTCGTGTATGGTGATACTGATGGCTATTGCTTTCACAATAGGTAAGTTATTGTCTTGCTCTTTTGGAGAGTATAAAAGATTAACAAGGTTTGGAAAGCTTTAAAATTATTTGTGTACAAACCTTAATTAAACATTTTCGTGATAGTACTTAAGGCATATTGTAGATTATAAATATAAGCAATTCTCAAGACAATTACCCTGTCATACATTTACATTATTTCTTTTTTTAATTCAGATTGTTTGATTTACTAATTCGTATGGTCATTGATATTACTTTTCATTTTAGCAAGTTGTTGCCAACAGTTTGGAGAAAACTATTCGAAAGTTCAAAATACAATTATTCTTTTCTGTATTTTTGGTGCAATTACAAATTTTCAATTCAAAAAGTTTAAATGTTTTGTATCAAGCTATGCCTGATATTGCTCAAAAGACATGTTGTTAACGGCTTGCACAGCTTCGTAGCAAAAAGCTTACTCAACCCAACTTAATAAGCTCGGCCTGCTCTTAATCAGTCTTGGTCGGGGATCACAGATTCTGGGCTGTACTTGGACCACAAGATGCAGCCTGTTCACAAAACGAGATGGGCCGCCGATCAGTAAGTGAGACTAAATGTGTGTGTGCGCGTGCACGCACGCACACATGTATGTATACATAAATACACACACATATTATATATAATATTATCTTTACTTTTATATCTTTTAATTGTAAATATAAAAATTAATGGCATCTTAGAGCATGTTCGAGTATTTTTCTAAGTAAAATATTCCTTTTTAATTCTTAGTCCATAATTATTATATGTTAGCCATGTTCATGATTTAATTATTTGTAGTATTGATTGGATGTGACTCTGATAAAATTCTTAAAGCATGGTTTCGTAGTTTCATTAGCTCTTTAAAATGTAAAATTTAATACTCAATGGATGTCCGCTGGACTTCCACTCTACACAAACCCGATAAACATTTTATTATCCATATCCGACCTGATCTTTCAATAGTCTAGTAAAACCCAAACCCAGCCTAACCCGATAGCGCCCCCAATTGAGATAAGTAGGTCATAATCTTATAATATGCCGGCATTTCTCTGATATCAATTGCTATAGATATATTATTAGATTGCAATTTTTTATTGTATTTGAAGCTGATATTTCCCTAAAAGTTGAAGTTAACCTTATTTTGGGGAATAAGACTCAAAATTGCGTCTTGAAGCTAAGTGCCAAACTTACGTTGAACATCACAGTTAATTCTTATGGCATCATAAGAATAGTGAGGCCCAACTAGAGTTGAGACTCTACTTTGATGGACGGGCTGGACTTCAGTTCACGTACTGAGGCCTTTCATGGGCCCGGATCAGCAACAGGTTGCAGATCAGAATCACTCATTCGAAGTCTCCGATCAGAGATAGGTTGCAGATCGGATCGTTAAAACCTTGGACTTAATCTAACATCTGGCTTCAACGCAAAAATCCGGCCCATCCGACCAGTTCTGCGAAGAAATTATGGTCGCGTAAAGTTCTTGAGCTCAGAAACTTTATTTGAGTTGCGTGCATTGCCTCGGACCAACCTTTTTGAGCCATGTCTGATTTGATTGGGGCAGTCCACGTGTGGTTACCAACTCCATAGCACCGACTTCGAGGCGAGAGACGTGGTGTGCTTGGAATGGAAAACCTATGACCAGTAGATTAGAATAAAATATTGGCCTTTTATAAGTAGATTAGAATAAAATATTTACCTGTTGTAAGTATATTAGAATAAAATATTTGCCTGTTATAAGTATATTAGAATAAAATATTTGCCAGTCATAAGTAGATTAGAATAAAATATTTGCGAATAAAATATTTGTGGGTCTGCCCTCACTGTGAGTGCGACGGCTGGGTTGACTTGAAATCTATATCCATATTTATATTTATTTTATTTTATAAATATAAATATTTAATATAAAAAATTATATTTTTATTTATGTTAAATAAATATTATAAGCATATATATAAATTAGTTAATTAAATTTGTAATTACATGATAAAAATATTATTAAGTAGGTGATAAATTGATTTAACAGTATATTAATATAGTTATATTTTTTAAAAAAAATATAAATGCTATATAAAATTAAATATAATTACAACAAAAATCAAATATTTAAATATAGATGGAATAGTTATCTACCTATATTCATATCTATTTTTTATAAATATAAATATTAATGGGTACTTAAATTGTTATTTATATTCGACTAAATTTAAATAAATATTATGCAGCTTTTTTCTTATTATTCTTAGTTTTTGGGTACGGTCAAGCTCGGCCCCAGGAAGTTGTTTTCTTTGGGTCGTTCGCTGTCTCACTTTCTCCAGTTCGAAGGTACCTCGCCGCTAAAATGTTTTGACCCGCAAGTGGCGTTGGTGCTTAGAAACGAGAACGTCAGCCACCGCCCGTGACCCACCACAAAGCGAGCGTTCACAGTTTTGGTTTACTAGACGACCTTCGTGACATTGACGGATGGGAGTGGGGCTTGGATCGAGAGTCGGTATCCTTTGGACACGGGAAAAACCGCGTGTTATGGCTTTGCTTTGATCTTCCCAGGGCCATGGATAAGGGTGCATGATCCGACCGTTAATTCAACCTGCGAACAATCTTAGTTTAGGTTTAATATAAATAAATTTAGATTATAAATAAATTAGTCCATCTAAATCTATTTATTAAATAAATTGAGTTTAGGTTTAAATCTTTATTTCATTTAATCCGTTTTGATCCGTTCAATATTTATGCATGATCTATTTAACCTGTTTAACTTGTTTCTAATTTATTTGATCCGTTTCGTTTAATTTGTTTAAATTTATTTAATCGGATAAAAGCTTGTCTAATTTATTTAACTTGTTTAATAAATAAATTTTGTTGGTCGGATTGGATTATCTGTTTAATAAATAAATCAGATTTGGATTTAAAATTTTAATATGTTTAATAAATAGGTTGGATTTGGATTGTTGAATTTTCGACTCGATCTATATGTAACCTCGCCTGACCCAATTGCCACCTCTAGCCATGGATTGGGTAGGATATGTTTTAATAAAAAATGAATGGTGGGGTTTGTCCCTTCGGATGTGTTTTAGAGGGATTAGGACCGCCAATAGACAACTAATTAATGTTTATAGGGATAATTATTTCATTAACAAATGCTTTAACTTGTTTATATCATCAAGTAAACCAATCTATACAAGCAGCTCTCATTCAATCAAAAATTTTAGACTAAAAGCATCATGCAAAAACTACCTAGAAAATCTTATCAGATAATAAGTTCTTCCATTGTCGCAATGTCGAGTACGAAATGCATGCACTGATCTTGGTAGGTTGTCCAAATGATAGCTAAATTTTATACGCTTACAGGTGACTACTCGCAATATTTGGAGTATTTGGAGTTTTATCCTTCTAGCAAGTATTAGGTATAGGAAGCTAGATTGAGACATCCATAAAGATGCAATAAAATTTGTTAAATTATAATTTTCATAGAATATACTGTATTTCTGTAGATCAATGCTCGCCGTGCATTAACTTAACAAAATACAACTTTTATCTAAGAAACTCTCTACGAAGGAAAAAAGAAAATGTTGCATGAACCATTTGAATCATTTTAAACACCATATTGTCATTGTTATTCTCTTGGAAAGGTATCGCATTTTGAATGAAATATTTTAATTCCAATAAATATGGAATTCAGGGATATGGTTGCAACTGAACTGCCCTTCTATGTGGTCGCCACCTCAGTAGTTTTTATAACCTCATTCACTTTTTCCTTTTTCCTTTTTTTTTGGCTACAGTTTCACATTCCCATTCAATTGGAGTTCCACGTTCATTGTTTTCTTGGTTCATTTTTTCTTAGTTGGATCTGACTTTGAAATCCAACCAAAATTACTGTTTCAGAAATAGCAACAATGCGATAATGATGAAAAAGAGAATAATATTACAACAAAGTGCAACTTTCAGGAGCACTCTAAACGACCTATATCATTCAGGATTATAGCTTGCCTACTGCAAAATGCGGTGCATTTTTGGGTAGCCCAATTAGATGGTCATCAAATAATACATATATGATACGATACGTTCTTGTCATAGCCGTCCATCATCTGATGATACTATCTAGGGCTGCACAGCACTCTATTGGGCGTACTGCAGTGAATCGGTGCTCAACTTCTATTCCACAAGGGCTCGTTGGAATGGCCCCCTCCAATGCGGACACATGTCAGGTGGTGGTTTATGGAGAAGGCTGTTTGCTGTGTCTGCAGTGGCGCGCATGCAAAACCAGCTGTCGCACAGTCCAAACGCACCAAATCCCCCGATGGATACTCTGCTTTGACCGGCAGTTATCTCCTCTGCTCCACAAAATCTAATAATATTCGACCCCTCCAAAGGCTGGCCGCCAATGCGGCCCTTTTCCGCAAGATCTTCACCTCACGGTGGTCTTCGCAGTGCACTCGATCATGAGCTATCCTTAATCCGCGGTATGACTTCGAACAACTGGGAAGGGAAGGGAAGTATAAACAAGCAAAAATTAGGTGAGGAGGTTTGGTCCCTTCCAGATGAACTCGTAAGACATTTAAATAAACCAGGCCTAGGCCTAATCTCTCTCTCTCTCTCTCTCTGAAAAGAAAGAGTCAAGTTTAAGCCATTTAAATAACTTTATCATAGTAAGGTCGGCCCAATCTTGACTTCCTTTTCTTCTCTAGTTGGGATGTTTTGCCAAAAAAAACTCTTTTAAAAAAGAATTTAGTTTAAATTTTATGAACTAATACGTCCTTGCTCCCATGTAAATACACAACACGAACGCGCAGGTGTCAATCAATGGGGTGGGATGAGATTTGACATCTTTCACTAATAAATTGATTGCACTGCCAATCAAATTTTCTTACTTGCTTACCGACTTCTTTCTCTTATCGCCCTCCCACCTCCTCCATCGCACCGCTCTGGATGTGTTGCATCATTCTTGTTTTTTGTTTTTATTTTAGAAATCCAAGAAGGAAAAAAAAAAAGCTAGACTGCACAATGATTTTGTTTTATCTTATTTATAATTTTTGAACTTTTAGAAGCAAAAATTTTATTGTTATCTAAAAGAAGGGCGAAAAAAAGAAATACTTGTTCTTCACACTTGTACAACAATTGAAGGAAGGTTTTATATTCTACAATTGGAGAAGCAACTAGGAGTTCAAGGTGAGCAAAATTTTTGTACATTGGGATTTAGCTTTTCCAGCTTTCTATATTGTTCTCGCCATTTTATACTTCTGATGGGCTGCCACCAAATATCAAGAAAAAAAGAGTAAGAATAAAAGCAAGAGATATTAAAAATTTTATGCAACTAATCTCCTTAAAAAAATAATCTTTATATGATATAACTAATTGATAGAGAAATTAAAATTATTCATATTAATATACGTAAAAACATGAAAATAATCTTTTCAATCTTTTTAAATCCTTTGGTTCTTTACATTAATTTCATGCACTCAGCGGATCAACAAACTCCTGCCCCTCGCATCTACCATTCCAACGCGGGTCCCACGGGAAAGTCACGAAAGGAGTTCCATTTTCCAGGCTCGTCAACATTAAAAGTACCAAGAATGGAAAAAAATAAATGGACCGCCTACTTCTGCTCCATTCCGTGGTGTTGATGGGAGCAGCCTCGAGTCCAAACTGATACCTCCATTTTTTTCTCCCTCTCTCCCTTTCCTACTCTCCTTCCAGATGAACTGAGATGAAAACTAGGAAAGAAAACAAAGAAAGCAAGACATTAGAGTCCATCCCACCGCCCTCTCCATCGGCCCTATCCGATTCTTCCTTCGCCTGAAAACAACCAAAGTTTGCTCCTTTTCCTTCTTCCTCAAGATTAAAAAAGTAAAATAAGAAAAAAACCTCTCTTTTTTTCCAATTTGACCAAAACGCCTTCCTCTCCGCCTCGCTCTCCTCCTGTTCGTTTCTAGTTTTTTTCCCCAACCCAACCCCCAGAACCCTAGCTCTCTCTCCACACTCCCGCCATGGACGTCGACCAAAACTCCATCCCCAAAGATCTCCGCTCCCTGCCCCTCAATCGCGCGGCCAATCCTCACTGCCTCGCCTCCCGCCAAATCTTCTCTCCCCCATCTGACCCCTTCCCCAACCCTCCTCCTCACTGGGCCCCCACCTCCGCCCCCAATCCCCCATCCTCCGCCGCCGCCGTCACTCCCCCTACTTCCTCACCTCCTTCCTCCTCCGCCGTCTCCGCCGGTTCCGCTGAAGGTAACTCCTACTCCAACAAAAAGGTCAAGTTTTTATGCAGCTTCGGCGGCAAGATCCTCCTCCGATCCAGCGACGGCTCCCTCCGCTACGTCGGCGGTCACACCCGCATCATCTCCGTCCGAAAGGATGTGTCTTTCGCGGAACTCATGAGCAAGATGTACGAGGTTTTCGGCGGTCCCGCTGTTGTCAAGTACCAGCTTCCCGACGAGGATCTTGATGCCCTTATCTCCGTCTCCTGCCCCGAGGACCTTGTTAATATGATGGAGGAGTATGACAAGCTCACCTCCGCCTCGCCTGACGGCTCCGCGAAACTCCGTGTCTTCCTCTTCCCCCCGTCCGAGTCCGCGGACCTCTCTGCAAACCTCGCCGCAGATGACACCCGACAGGGGTATGTCGAGGCAGTCAGTAGGGTCACTGCCGATGGTGGTGGCAGCGGAAGCGGAATGTGGAGAAAGGGGAGTGTCGCGAGTGCTGGTTCCTCCACCCAGAATTCCGACGGCACCATTGGGGGCGAGGCTGGGGAGAACGCCAATGAAGGTACGTCGCCCTCACTTCTTTCCCCTACTGTTCGTGCATCTAATGTTGACGCTTCGAAGTCAGTATATGTGGGCGAAACCCATCCGGCCGTGTCTCCGGATGCCCCGGGGCTTCTGGGGGTTAATGTGTCAGTGCCGGGATTGGGCGTTCCTGCTCAAAATCCAACCTTAGTTCGGCCGGAGCAGTCTCCTTTGGCACCGTATGTGCCGCAGGCAGCTTACTTAGAACCTCACCAACTTCAATACATAAATCCTCAGCAATTGGGAATGATGGGAGCGCCGCAATCGGTAAATTTAGCTTCTGTCGCGATGCATCCTTATGCGCCCGGTGTGTCCATCACCACATCCCCTCCGGTTTCTCAAGGTGGTAGCTTGAAACCAATCCAAGCAATGGTGGAGCCTAGCTTGGAGAGACCATATGGAAGAAGAGCTGCGCAGGCTCCCTGTGATCAGAAATATAAGGCTTTCCAGCCTTTGTCACAGCTCCCACCTTTGCCCCCTTCATACCTGCCGGCACAGAATACGGAGATGTATGGGCAGGCGGTGCCCCCTCCACTGCCGTTTCTGGCATTGAGATCAGAAGATTGCTATATGTGCCAGAAATCTCTGCCCCATGTCCATTCTAGTACACTAATACAGGACTGTGGGAATGGGTCCCAAGGAAGCACCCCTGAGAGTAGCCCAATGTTTTACAGTCAACCATCGGAGGATGCAAGGAGGCAGCGGGCTCTGCATTCAGCTACTAGAGCTTCAGGTGACAATTTGGTGGAACCCAGAGCACAGAGCTCGGCTGCCATAAGTCAGTTAGGGGGTTATGGCTTTCCTCAGATTCCTGAGGCACAATATGCCAGTGAGAAGTCAGGTGTTCAGAAGGTGGATAATCTTGATCCTATGAGAATTTTGGGTAACACTGGTGCAATTGGCTTATCAGGTGATACACAAGCATCCAGTGAAATGTTGTCGGGCACTCCTTCCCGATCTCATATTGAGGACCGTTTTCAGTGGTGGTGGCAGCAGCAGCAGCAACAGTCATGGCAGACTTTGCAATCACCTCAGTATCCAGTCAAGCAGGATGTCATCACCAGTGCTCCTGGTATTGATGCTAGTGCTGTTAAAAATGGAAATGTTCAGGCAGCGGAACCTGTGATGTGGGACTATGTGACTGGACACTCACATGACTATGGTAGACCTATTGATGGGAGGATGGAGGCTCTTTATTTAAGTCCGTCCAAGAATTTGGAAACTAATGATCAGGGGAAAGCCTTTGTACACTCTAGTGATGCAAAAATTGATGGCCCACCACTGGCTGTAGAGAATGGTTGTAAAGTCAGACCTCAACCTGGAGAGAATGCTTTGTTTATTGGTAATGACTTCGTGAATTCTGGATTTGTTTCCAAGGGAAATTGTGCTAAACCAATTGAGCATTTTCCATTTACCACTTCGGATGCGACTTACTTGGACAATCATCAACCTGCTGGCACTAGCCAAGTGCCAAACATCGTAGGAAACCACGGGCCCTTCCCTCACAATCTTGGAGTAGGGATTGAGCATCCAATATCTAATGGACAGTTCCTTGGGATGCCTGCATACTCCACTGGTATGACCCCTGCTTACAGTGATAATAACATTATCCCTCTTGCTGATTGGAAAGATGAGGCCATTCAACTTCACTCCAAGGATATGCCCAATTACTTTGCTCCTCCTCCAATTGGTAGTATACCATTTCCATCATTGAATGCAACTAGCCACACTGAGCATGTGGAAGCTTTTCAAGAACCATCTTCGCCGGATTCACTTTTCAGCAACCAGGATCCTTGGAAAGTATTAGGGGGTGCATTGCCTCCAAGACCCAACAAGGTAGCTAGTAGGGAGTCTCTTGTCCTGAAGGATCCACGCGATGAAAACCATTTGGGAAAGAACAATGGGTCAAATGCTGTTGCATTACTAGATGAAGGTAATCTTCACCGCCCACTGGATTCACCAAACAAGGACTTGTGCCAAGAACCTGTTCGACTCACAAAAGGTCAGAATTTACACCCCCCCCCCCCCCACCAAAAAAAAAGGGGAAAAAATAATAAAAAAGATGATACAATTGTCTTTTTATTACTGATTGCAAGTTTTCTTCGTTATTTTGCTGCAAAAGGCTCAAGAGAGGAGCACATAAAGCAACAGCTCCAAGCTGTTGCTGAGGGTGTAGCAGCATCAGTTCTCCAGTCATCTTTACCTCCTGTGTCTGGGTTCGTTGCTCATGAAGTGAAGGAATCAACACCTGAATTCGACAAAGGAGAGGCTGTTGAGGATGATGTAGGATCACAAGGAGAAGTAGTTGATCAAAAAATTGAGGTGGTCAAGTTACCCTCCTTGTCCTTTTAATTTTCATGAGTTAACCTAGGTTCTGAAATCTATCTTGAATCAGGACATCAAGGTCAAACAGGTGGACAAAATAAATCCTGTTGTTCAGATTACAGAGGACATCGGGCACCTGCAGGTTGTGAACTACTTTGTTATAATATTTTATGTATCAGACTTATATGTTTAAATTAGAGGAATTCATCCCTGGTTGCTTTTGCATACTTTGCAGATAATAAAAAATAGTGATCTTGAAGAGCTGAGAGAACTTGGTTCTGGAACTTTTGGTACAGTGTATCATGGAAAATGGAGGGGATCAGATGTTGCAATAAAAAGAATTAATGACAGGTGTTTTGCTGGAAAGCCCTCAGAGGAAGAACGCATGGTCTGGATCTGGAAGCGATCTGGTGCTATTTGTTTTTTTTTTCATGTCTTTTTAATCTTCTGTTTTTTCTTATACATCTCCAGAGGGCTGATTTTTGGAATGAAGCCCACAAGCTTGCTGATCTGCACCACCCAAATGTTTTAGCATTTTATGGTGTTGTTCTGGATGGTCCTGGGGGATCTGTTGCAACTGTAACAGAATACATGGTTAATGGTTCTCTGCGACAAGCTTTGCAAGGAAATGACAGGTATGTCTTTGCTTTCATGCCTCTTCTTCTTGTGATCTTGTCCTGCAGGTGTCATCATTTATCATCATGTGACCTGCCATCCTCTTATTCCCATGATCTTGTCCCTCAAGTGTCATCATTTATTCATTGACCTGCTGTTTTAAACTACATTTATTTATTACTATTGTCAACAGGACACTTGATCGACGTAAACGTCTTCTGATTGCAATGGATGTGGCATTTGGGATGGAATACTTGCATGGAAAAAACATTGTGCACTTCGACTTGAAAAGTGACAATTTACTTGTCAACTTGAGGGATCCTGAGCGTCCAATCTGCAAGGTATTTATTTGTGTTATATGGAAATTGTTGCTTATAGAAACTTCCTATGACATGAGGGGCTCTTACTTTCTATGGTTGTAATATCTTGATGTTGTAAAATTGTAATGCCCTTTTCTTCTACATTTTTAGCTATAATTTGAGGTTGTACGTATTGTTTTTTTAGAATAATGAACATCATTGGGTAAATAATATTTAGATTGCCAATCATAGACAACTATAAATACAAGTTTTCTCAGGGGCATACATCTTATTAATCAGAACATATTGCAGTCTAACCCTTGATGCACAGTGCTATCTGTTCAAACTTTTGATGGTACATATGGATGTGTACTAATACAAATGCCTACTTCACTACTGATAGTACAAAACTAAGACTTACTTCTGTGCTTCGCAAGTTTAATTTGTCACTAAAGTTCTGTGCTCTTTGCATCTTGTGAAACATAAACTTATTTAGGATGGGTGACGCCTTAGGGTGCTAATTGTCAAGCTACAGAGCCTGGTGGGATGTCAGTTCCTGTTTTATGAAGGTTGACTGTAAATAAGAGATTCCATCTACAGGAGGCCTTAATTAAACAGGATAAACAATGGATAACATAGAAGATAATTAATTGTTTTTGCCTAGATATGCCGAAGAAGAAACTAAGCATGCTCTCCTATATCGATCAATCACTTGAGGTAGAGAGATCTGGACCTTCTATCCCGGGAAACAGGTAAGAAACCAACATGCAAACAGTCCGTGACCAAGTAGATGTGAAGAAACTTGATGAAGTAGATAGTAATACATTAATTAAATTTTGGAATTTTTTAAAGTGCATACTAAATATTTCTTCTAAAGATTGTACCTAAGAATATTTTTGTTGCAGCAAAAATGTGAAGGATAGATTACTACCAGATCCTCCTCGATGCTGAATATATAAGTTACTGAAAGCCTTGTGCTATAAAATAATCAACAGAGATGTGGCAATGGACTCAAGCGTGAAATTTTGTCAAGGGATGGGTCAGGTTATAGAGGATTGTGGAAATTTTATGGCTCAACAAAATGTCATATTGAGTTAATCTGGAAGATGGCTATGTTAGTGCATAAATTTTGGACCTTTGATGGAATTTTTGCAGTTTTAAAGGTAAATGAAGAAACATAAGAGGCATTTCTAGGCATGTTAAGGAAGATCTTTGAGTTCATTTTCTAAAAAGGACACTTATATAGGATATTCAAACATTAGAATCGATCACCATTCAAGATGCTATGTGGGAGCACATTAGCTCTTCGAACTCCCCTCATCCCTCTTGTGTGCAGAGGAGAAAAGAAGGTATGGATCTGGGATTCACTTAGAGGGCTGACCTTGGTGCGATGGTAAGGTTGCTCCATTGTGATTTGGATGTTGCAAGTTCGAAACATAGAAACAAACTCTACTCATACGGGGGTAAGATTGGGTACATCCGACCCTTTTTAGATCTTGTAGTGGCAGGAGCCTTGTGCATTGTGATGCCCTTTATTTTATCTGAAATTTCTTTATGCCCTTTATTTTATCTGAAATTTCTTTGGTCTCCACATCCGCTCTTCATATTTCCAATATATGGAACGGTTTTGAAATTAAAGGATTGTCTAGAGTGTGCATCTAGTTGAAGATTGACAAGAAGGAAGATTGATAATGAATTGAAATTAAGGTAGAAGCCCTAGTCCAAAATTAGCTTAAGGATATGGAACATGTCTTTTTGCACTTTAATATTTACATATTTAACCAAGCTCTAAAATAACAAAAGCTGACTCCTGCCTCATTTTGGCATCTCATAGTCATTTTTTAGAAAGATCAATTTATCCATCAACTTCCAAACTGTAATAAATTAGGACTTCACCTAAAAAAAGCTAGCAAGAAGGTGTTATTTAGGTTTCTTGGCCTGTATCAATAGTCAAGATTTAACTAATGCACGGTCAATATGGACTAAACACATGCTTACACGAGTCCTCACCTACTCTCTTCATTTAAGAACTGACATTCTCGTTAGGTTAAGGGTTCAAATACATTCAAATGCAACCACAAGTACCATAAATCTAATTATAAATATCACGATCAGCCCATGGTCAACTCAAATGGGCTTGTATTGCAGTGCCCCCTAGTCCACGTGGGTCTTAATGGTTCGTTGTGACACCATTTGTGAGATCCAAGATCTCATCTAAAATGGTTAGCCGGAAGATATTATTTAGGTTACTTGGCCCTATGTAAGTACCTAAGATCAACCCGATGCATAGCCTGTGAAATTGAACACACACTCACATGGGTCTTTACATACTTTCTCCGTTTAAGTTCTGGCATCGTCGCCAGACTAAGGGTTCAAATTCATTCAAATCTAATCATAAGTACTTTAAATTCAATCACAAACACTATGATCGGATTATGGTCAATCCAAATGGATATGTGCTGCAATGTCCCCAAGTATATATGGGCCATGGGTCAAGTCTGCTCTAGTACTATTTGTAATGATCGAAGACCTTATCCAAAAAAAGATTAACTGAAAGGCGATATTTGGATCAACATAGTGCATAGCTAATGCAGGACTAAACGCACGCCCACATGGATTCTTACAAAAATCTATACCAAAAGGTGAGTATCTAATTTTTTGACACTTGGGTAACACTGGTTATCTCAAGTGACCTTACGTTTAGGGTGGATCTAGTTTGCTTTTGGTGAACCCTACCCCATTTGCACCGCACTTTGATCTAACAATCTTTTCTCCATTTTGGATTTTCTTTTGAATGTTATGTGCATTAGTAAAGGTTATAGAAGGTACATCAATTTCATATTGTTTTGTATTTGTACTAGTTAGACTATGGTTCGCTGTACTGGCCCGAATCGAGCAGTACAAGGTGTACCATATCGGTTTGATACCGGTACCCGGTATAGGAGGCGTACCGACACTTGGCACGTGAAAAAGATCCTGTACCTACCATACCGATACAGTGCTAATGTGGCACCGGTACGGGGTCCGGTACTGAGATGGCAAACTTTAAGCTAGACTTTTAATGTCATATCTACCTAAACACGTTGTATTCTACTAAATGATAGCTAAAATTGGTGGTAGGCTTATGGTGCCTCGTGGCCTATCAGGTTGGACATAAGTTAATTTGGGCAAAGTAAACTCGAACTGGGGATGGTTTAGGATTAGATTTTGTCTTGATACTGATTCCCGCATGCGACGCACTCAGGTCAACCTTGGTTTAGTCCAAAACTGAATATAATATACCATTATATGTATAATGATATATATACTTTATTAATAAATATGCTATAATATGGTTTATATACTCCAACCCGGTCCAAACCTAATGCATTCTCAATTCTTCTTGTCTCTTGCCTCCTCTCTTTCTAGAATACCATAGCTGTTGCAGCCTTGATTTATCATGCATTTGTTCTGCACCTCGTGATGACCCCCCTCCCCTCCCTTCATGTTGTTGGCACTGGTTTGGGATTGGTCCTTGAAATTAAACTTTGGCCAAGCAGGACCTTTATATTTTGTATTTAACATTGTCTAATCGGTGATCTGACTTGTGCCTGGCTTGTTACCTGCCCTTGAAATCTCAATAAACTGTCTGAGTTTAATGGGAGTGTTTGATATTTGAAAAACAATCATGCAGTTGTGATCTTAAAACTTTTCCATGCATGAAGTCATTTGTGAAAAATCTCCATGAGGGTGATTTCCTTCATCTGTCAACTATTTCAGGTGCTCTGTATCTCTTACAAACTTCACCCAAATCTTGTGTACAGTTGGTTTCTTGCAACACACCCTGTTATGAAGTAACCGTAGCTTGTGATTTGCCCCTCATGACCACAGGATGTCGCATTATGTTCTGCCATGCTTATTTAAGATTTTGTGCTCCTGAATATGTAGTAGATGAATGCTCTGGTGGATGTGAGACAAACCAGGATAAACAATCAAGGGAGCAATACATTAAGCATATTGAATACTAGATGATCTAGAATTTACAGAGAGAGTCTGGGCATGTCTAGATTTGGGAAGGTTCCAGTAGAAGATGGACTGAGGTATCATGCAGTAGCGGCACGAAAGAGGAGAGGAAGACCTAAAATGACATGAATGAAAGATATGACACAGAATTTTAAAAATACCTGATATGAAAGTGCGGATAAAGCCTTGTTGGAAATGATTGGCGAACCAGCATTCATGAGATCTTCTCCGTCTATTTGGGATAGGGCTTCATAACTCTGCTTATGGTTACACTATTTATTCTCATGTATGGGTTAACCCTTCCAATTCTTTTTTCACGTAATAATATTTTTTTTTTCATGTTGGATCACTTAAAATATCTTGTTCTGGTCCTCTATCAGAAAATTTTTCGTGCGTGTGCGCGTGGAGTCATTTAAATATGGGGTTACATGCAATTTTGCATGAATGATTTGTTCTTGTATTTCATTTAAATATGGGGCTACATGCAATTTTGCATGAATGATTTGTTCTTGAACATGCAGCATGATCATATTGGTGTGTGACAACTCCAATTTGGAGACTTGGGATGTTGGCATGACTTGTCTCATGGTCAGCTCACTGTGGTACTGCATCTTTGCAGGTCGGTGATCTGGGCCTATCAAAGGTGAAGTGTCGTACCCTAATTTCTGGTGGTGTGCGAGGAACACTGCCTTGGATGGCTCCAGAACTTCTAAATGGCAGCAGCAGTTGTGTCTCCGAAAAGGTTAGCTGAACCTCCATGTGTCACTTCAATGGCTTTTTAGTTTCCTGGTTTGTTTCATCTTTACCCTAATGGATAACCACAGGTCGATGTCTTCTCATTCGGAATTGTTATGTGGGAGCTCCTTACTGGGGAAGAACCATATGCTGATTTGCACTATGGAGCTATCATAGGTGATGTTTTGGCAGCCAATGCATGTTGTTGCCTGACTATGTCTTTTCTCCATTAATTTCTGGGCAACTCTAATTTATCAATTTTGATTTCATTCCTGAATAGGTGGAATTGTGAGCAACACGCTGCGACCTCCAGTACCTGAGACTTGTGATCCTGAGTGGAGAAAATTGATGGAGCAATGTTGGTCGGCTGAACCATCAGAGAGGCCGACCTTCACAGAGATTGCAAACAGGCTGCGGTCTATGGCAGCATCTCTGTCTCACAAAGGATAAAAATGATTTCGGATGCAACTTTTTTTTTCTATGACCAGTATTTTATGACCTTTGGTGTTGGTTTGTCGATTAATCAGGCAGGTCTTGAGTTTGGGAATTAAAAGGGAAGGATTGCCACACTTTTGAAATGGCCATAACAAGGAGTGCTCTTTCCCTTGTAATTCCCCATATATTTTTCTTCCTTTGATTTTGGTTTTCTCATGGTTAAAAGTGCTTGCTTGTATGGTCACGACCTCAGGGTGTTCTTTGTAAACCATAAGCTTTTGTTACAGAAACGATCGCACTGATGAGCTGTTTGGACGTGTGAAATACTATGAATTGGAACTTGAAATTTACAGATCTGATATGAGGGGCCAGTTATTACATAGGATGATTCAACCAAGTTCCGACGCCAATTATATCCCTGTAGTGGTTGATTACTGATTTCTTGCATGGAGAAGAGTTTTTTGTCTTCATGGCAGAGTCGATCTTTATTAATCATGAAGAATAATTCTATCAGAGTCGAAAGTGATGCAATGTTGGAAGAACATCTCAAGTTCACGATACATTTCTTGATTGGCACTAATTGCTTTTCCATGACAGGTAAAATTAGGGGATGCATGTCCCCAGTATGATTATTTTTCGAAGTTTCTGATATGCCATTTGGTTGGGGTCATTGTATGATAAAGGGGGTGTATTAGTGGGGATCTCTACCATGTGGTTCAAGAAACTTTCTGAAACTATATTGTGTTTTGTTTGCTTGAAGAGACTGAATTTTCTGAACCCCAATCATTTGGGTTTTACAAGCAAGAGCCAACCGTGCGCCATTGACATGGACAACAACCAACGTTGGGCCTATTTGTTTAGAAAAGAAACATGGGGCCCGAAAACCTAAGACATGGTTGTTTTGCCTGGAGAAATCCATTGATTTGCTAATCTTTCGTGACTCAAAATGTTGGTCCGGGTGCTAAGATTCTGATGGCCAATTTCAACTCGCTCACACCAAAACCATGTAAGAACCAAAGAATTGCTATTAGCTTTCTTACAACAAAAATAATGCAAGAATCAAAGAAAAACTAGGAAAATAAATGAATGACTAAATGAACGAACGAAAAAAAAATCATCAAGATGCACAACTTTGTCTGGTTTGATCGGTCATCGGTTCTTCGACTCCGCAGTCGTCCCCTTCATCAAAATTCTGGGCATAGCTCGTCAAGTCGTAGCGAAACACCGGCTTTCTCCTCTTGATGTTGTTGTGGGACCTCAGCCTTCCCATGGATTCCAGCAGCAGTTCCTTGGTTCTCTTTCCTTTCTCCGCCCACCACTTCTCTTTCTTGCCATCTTCCGTCAGCAGGGACCTATATACGGTCCTTTTAACCTTTCCTAACGGGCATCTAAAGCACAAAAAGCAAAGACAATGACCTCCAGTTCCGAAAGCCTCCTCGTAGTCTTCTTCTTCTTCTTCTTCGATCCCTTTCATTGGAATTCCTTCATGAAGAGAAGCCATGAGAAGATGGAAAATATGGGGTTACGGGCGTATAAAGGGGAACGATGCTTTTATAAGAAGAAAGGAGAGGAAGTACCAGAGAAGATGAGGTAAAGTTTTGGTGTTTCAAGGAAACTGAGTGAGGGAGAGAAGGTAACAAGGTCCGAGGGAGCTCTCAATCCGCGTTTACGACGGCAACGATTTGGACACGGATTGTTGCCGGCGAAGAGTTGTCAAAGAAGTCACACGACGCGGGCCTTTTCCAAGTCCAAAGAACGGTTGGAATTAGCAACTTGGTACGCTTCTCCAGCTGTAGTTGACGTTATAAATCCATATTAATTAAAAAAAAGGGAATATAATAGACTAGATTGAAATTTAGAGATATAATAAAATTATGGAGTGACCAACTAAATATATTAGTCTTCTTGTTGCCATTGTAAACGCGATCTGAATGGAATACAAATTCTCTGTAGTTCTTGGAAATTCTACAGCTAGTTTTCATGGTAAATTTTCCCATGTCTAATCGTGAATTCGATGTAGTAGTTGCAAATTGGTGGATATTTGGGTGGACAATTGTAAAGATAGGTAGCAACTCTTTCTAGTAAAGGCTTCATCAAAAGAGGGGGAAAAAAAATCTTTCAACTGAAGCCAAAACAGGGCAGGATGTCAACTAGGCTCAAGAGTTTAGTTGCGGTCGCTAAACCTATGGAGAGTGGGACCCATGTCCATTTAACTTCAGCTCAGGTCATATCTAAATTAAGCTAACAGAGTTTTAAAATAATATTAATTAGTTTATATATAACATATATAATACATGGGGATGACAATTTATTCTGTTCAATTGGGTACCCAACCTGATTCGATCTTAATGGGGCATATTTTACCTAAGGGTATCAATCGGATTTGGATCGGGTCGGTTTGGATACATATCGAGTTAAAAATTCATCAGTCCTAATCCAACCTGTTTATTAAATAGATAACTCAATCCGACCTGCATAACCTATCTATTAAACAGGTCAAGTTAGGTTAAATGCGTTAGAGGAGTTTTTAATTGATTAAATAGATTTAAACAGGTTAAGAAGACTTCAAACAAGTTAAATAGGTTGGGTTATTGATTTGATGCAATTATCAAACGAGTTAAAATGGGTTAAACGGATCAAAGATTTAAGCCTGAACCGAACCTATTTAATAAACAGGTCTAGACGAGTTGACCTATTTTTTCCATTTATATCAAATCAAAATCTGCTTAAAGCAGGTTGGTTTGACTTGTCGGATCATTAATTGCCATCTCTAATTTTACGTGGGTCATTGTAGATCCGAGATGAGTATGGGTAATGCTAAAACTCACCCCAAATCTAACTAAGATATATAAAACTCTTCACAAATTCCCTCTCCGAGGAGAAAAAAAAAGTATGTCATTTTTTTTTATTTTTTGTAGTTTTACCCGACCTAACCCATCCAATCTTCCTTGTTTAACTTGACCATTTCAAGACTCTACTTGTCTCATCTCGTTCCGAGGCAAGTATAGGGTGGGTATGGATAATGGTCCATCTACTCATTTCCAGCCCCGATAAGAAAAGAAAGAAAATAATATATCATATCTAACCCTAATTTCTCTCTCTTACATGGCCAGTAATAGTGTCATGTGGTTACAAGATTTAGGTCCCGCTATGAATAAAGTGTTGCCACGGTGACGGTGGTTGAAAGCTTTCCAATTGATTTGTGGCATATAGATTTAGTACCTCTCCTACTTGAACTTATTCTGGGCATGCCCTGGCTTTGGTGGAAGCATTTGATATTTTAATTGGAGATTTTTCTTTCTTCTTCTCTTCAAATGGGCTGGGTGATTTCCATAAGTAAAAGAATTATTGGCAGTTCATTAATGAAGGCAGCAAGATCTACACGTTGTATATTTAACCGAATACAGTGACAAGATATTGCTACCTAACCCCTTCTTTGGTTACCCTCTTGGAAAAGATATCACAACCGAGGTGTCTTTTTGAAACAGAACAATGCTACTCCTGACATCCTTCAACGCAAAATAAAAAAAAATAATTAAACTTATAGGGAATCAATGAATGGGTAGAATGAGATATATTTTCCATGCAAAGTTTTTTGTAATATAATCAACTCGTTGAGTTCATGGATATAGCCCTCAATTTGAGTAGGCCGTATCCCAGATTTTGTGGGAGTAATGTATGCATAAATGAAAAAAGGCTAAGACTTGCATTGGCTTCACAAAGTAGTAGCCTATATGAAGATGGAGCAAAATTGGTGTCATTGGCAATCAGAGCTACATGATGCCTTTATCTCTGTTTATCCTTCGCAATTGATAAAGAAATTTAGTAGCTGCTTCCAAACACACATCAAAATTCGCGTCATTCATCATAGCTTGTTTTCTTTTATAAAAGCCCTCATGATTATAACTTTCGCATAATTGCTGGAAAAAAAAAGAGAGACTAAAACTGTCACAATATTCAGGGGAAGCCTAGCATCAGCGGCACCGGATCCACCCAACCTGCATTCCACGTAAACATACACTACCGTGTTCTCAACTTCTCATCATAGAATATGCTATTATATTATGATCGTAGCCAACAAAGTCTCGTTCTTCCAAAGCATGTCAAGGTGGAGGTGCACACCTTTTTTGAGAACAAAAAAAAAAATAAATTCTACTTGTCTTTTTACGAAGTGGACTTGTCAAACATTGGCAGAAGATGGCTCTTACTCCACGGCAAGTTACAAGAAGATCAGATTGCTGGATAAACAATTTATTGGGCCAAAGAGAGCTTATTATCGGGAAATTATATATATATACATCTTCTGGTGTATCTGGAGGACCTCGCTAAAATACTATACAGTAAAGAAAGCGACCCAATTCATAGCTCTATTTGCCTCACAGTATGCATATACGGCCTGAAAAGTTCTGCAGTCGCCCGCCATCCTCCAGATGTCACGCAACAAAGGATTGTCACCCCTCCTCGGCTCCCCCAATTGAATCCAATCGATTACTCTCGTGCTGCCCTGAGCTCCGCTCCGATGGCCGTCAATCCAGACAAGCGTCGCCCTTTGCAACAATCAACCTCGATTCGTGATTCCTGATCACAAAACTCACACCTGCACTGTCCCCAACATCAGACACACAGTTCTGTCAAAATTCACCTTCAGATGGCCACAGAGTGGGGACTCCCACGAAATAAGAACAATCCTAGGCGAGAAATTATATGTTACATGACGTGCACTATATGACCATGTATGCCGGTAATTAGAGCTGCTCATTTTTAAGGCAGTGCACCAAGATGAGCGCTTGATGAACGGAGCCTATAAAAATGAGTGGTTGTGACGAATGGCATACATGATGTGCGATATAATTTCTCTATATTCAATTACAAGATGATTAGATAAAATTGTAATGTTGAATGACTTTGGGTTACACACTGACACTTGACCCAAGATGGTCCTCTGAAATTCCAAGCAAGCAAAGGAGACGGTCAGACGAACGAGGATGTGCGCTTGCCCACCTTTATCTGGAGAAGTTTTCCATGTTCTCCAGGTGCCCGGATCAGTAACCAACATAAAGTTTGAATCTTTGAAAATTCCTAGCTTATGGCTCTCAGTAAAGGGGAAAAAAAGAAAGGATAATAAAATATATAGTTTGTTTTTAAGTAAAATTCAAACATTGTTCTAATGTTCTTCTGAAAAGAAAAAAAAGTACTAGTTCTAATCCAACCGCAAGGCACTGTTGGGAGGCGGTTTGTCTATAGCACAAATGCGCAATGATGCATGGCTTTATAAGACATCTTTTACTTAATGTTTTATTTATTTATTTATTTATTTATTTTAAGGATTGAAGAGGAGCCCATCCTGCCCATTTCTTTCGTTGAGATGGTGAAACAAAAAGAACTATGAGATGCACAAGAAATATTGAAATCATATCCGAGTTGATTTGATTATGTGGAGCAGTTCTCATAACTAATCCATCAATAATCTGCATGATAAATATTGAAACACAAATGTCAATATATAGAACAACTTGTCTATCACAGAATTAATTTAAGTCCAGAAAGATATTGATGCTCTCTTGAATTTCATCAAAGTTGAGAAGGCAAGAATTGCACATAAGTGTTTGATATGCTTCAAAACTGACCTCTGTTGATATAGACGGGCTGGCTAATAAGAGTTTGCTGTGTAGCCTTCGTTCAGAGCGCCACAAAGATATTTAAATTTTCTTTCAGGACCGACTGTTACGACTCAACCTATGATCGTGCATGGTTAACCTGACGCGCGTAATAAGGCGGTGTTTATCGAGCAATACTCGGATACCGATCCTTGCTTATATAGGCTATGCTCGAGGAATCTTCCCGTATAATTTTCTTACACTTTCTTCACGCTTGCTACCACTCTCTCAAGTCTCCACTGTTTTCTATGCTCAAGGGATCTTCAGGTATGATTTTCTTACACTTTCTTCATGCTCGCTACCACTCTCTCAAGTCTCCACTGTTTTCTTAAGATCTCTACCTAACTTAGGTATTAAAGAGTTTATGCGGGACAAACTCTGATAAATGGCCTTTCTTTTCTTGTTTCAGGTCGTATGTATATGTCGCACCAACTTCTTTGTTCGAGCATAGCCACCACCAATCACTTTCTCCAACTCACTATCTTCTGCTTGGACCAATTTTGCCGATCTGTATAGCATCTCCACCGACCTCACTAGTGCTCGCCGACCTCATCAACACTGATCTCCAAACAACTCATGGTTGGGCTGAATTTTGGCGGCAACCGTGTTGATATTACAAATTGTATCTTTAATACAAAATAATTGTAAAGACCAGAAATTGGGCCCGTTCTTGGGCCCAATGAACTGAAGTCGGCATCCACCCAATGAACTGAAGTCGGCAATGGATGCCGACTTCAGTCTATTCATCGTGGTCTTCCCACGATGAACCCGCCGGCCGAACGGCCAGCGGGATCTCCGCACACCACCCCCCACCTCTTCCCTCTCCCCTCTTCCCCTCTTCCCTCTCCCTCTCTATCTCTCTCTCTCCCTCTCTTTCTCTCTTCCCTGAGAGCCCACCCCTCAAAAAAATTGGGTTTTTCCCTTCCTTCATCTTCTTCCCCTTCCTTGAGAGCAGCTGCCGCTGCCCGCCGCTGGAGCCGCCAACGCCGCCGGGGATCCTTTCGTCGACGACCGGAGGTGAGAAAGACATGTTTTTTTTTATCATTTTGATGGTATTTTCAATCGATTTCACTTCCCCTGTTTCGGGGAAGTTTCTTGTGTGAGATTCGTCCGGCCGACGGTGGCCGGCCGGGGTCAATCCGGCCGAAATGGGTTCGGCCGGAGGTGGGTAAACGGGGGCCGGGCTTCCAGCCCCGGTCTCCCTCTCTTTCCTCCCTTTCTTCCTCTCTTTCTTCTCTTCTTCTTCCTCCGCTCGGCTTGCGACAGTGGGATGGCCGACGGCGGCGGGCCGAGCGCCGCCGTCGAGGGCCACAGTCGGCCGTCGAGGGCCGACCGGAGCCACCAGCCACCCCCCTTCTTTCTTTCTTCTTCTTCTTCTCCTTCTTCTTCTTCTTCTTCTTCTTCTTCTTCTTCTTCTTCCCGTCCGGCACCGCTTGTGACAGTGGGTAGTCGACGGCGGCTGGCCGAGCGCCGCCGCCGAGGACCACGGTCGACCGCCGAGGGCCGACCAGAACCACCAGGCACACCCCCCCCCCCCCTCTTCTTCTTCTTCTTCTTTTTCTTCTTTTTTCTTCTTTTCTTCTTTCTTCTTCCTGGGTGTATACCTTGCTTTGATTTCCGTTGCCTGTTTGGGTCTCAAACCAGACACAAACAGACCCTGATCCGATTGAACCATGGGATTTAGCCTGAACTTGAGTTGGGTAGTGTGGATCAGACCGTGAACCGGTTCCACCCATTTCTTGAATTGGGTTGGGTCTGAGTTTAAGTGAATGGGTTTTGTTATGGTCTGATCAGATCTGGTCTGGGTTGGGTTGGGGGTCTGTGTTGGGCTGAGTCGGGCCAAATTGGAACTGTGGGCTGGTTTGGGTTGGGCTCGAAATCTGATCCGGACCTGTTATCCGGTTTGGTTCAATTGGGCCTAATCTGTTTGGGCCACAATTGACTTGGGTTTAAAGGATCCTGATTTTAGGGTCTATGTTTGATCTTAGGGGCCCATTCTTAGATCCATGAACTTAGAAATTTAAGGGATTGGGAATAGTTTAAATTATGTTTCTTAGTTAATTAAATAATTAATGTTTGTGTTTTAATCAGGGGTTCGTGATATCAGTGGCAGGGATTTTTAAGCGAACCCAGGTAGGTAACCTTGCTTAAAGTATGATTTACATGTACTATGCATATGTGTGATTATTTCCAGCATATTGATATGTTTTATATTCTTGGCAGTATTATCATTTAGAAGCATGTTTTTGACCGTAAATCGATCATCTGAAAATCTATTATGCATATATATTGGTTTTGAAAACTTATGTTTATATTAAGTTTGATTGTTGGAATTTGTGGATGTGATTTTGGAGACCGCGTGACTATTGTCTAGGATTCCCGCCAATGGGGTGGAAACGTTGGCCCTGTCGACTTGTATGAGGAGCTAGTTCCGGCACTATGGGGTGTTTTGGCTCTGCGGAGCATGCTCTGAGGAGCAGAGATTGGGGCACCCTGGGGTGCAGCACTGCGGTGCAGGGCTCCATTTGGAGCAGAGTGTTGACACTTCGGTGTGACCATGCCACTGGGTGATGTGGCCGTAGTCATGCGGTAGATATGTGGATTATGTTATGCGTGATATGATAGACTAAGATGGTATATATATATATATATTACTTGAGTATCGGATTGGTTTGCGGATCATCATATTTATTTGTGCACATGACCTGTAGTTATATTGCATATGCTTTAATACATGTTATCGTGACTTTATGCATGTTGTTACCTACTGAGCTGTTGTAGCTCATACCTGTTTTTGACATAATTGCAGGAGATGATTGATAGGGGATTCGGGAGGAGAGGACTTATGACATTGGACATAGATAGATTTAGATTCATTTTGTCATAAGTAATTGATCTTGTAAATAAATGTTACCAACTTTATTTGAGACATTTGAAATTGAATTATTGATTTGAGTATCATAAATGATAGATTTTTAGTATTGATATTGTGATCTGATGTTGTGACTTGAGTGTCTGATTATTCAGCCTTGCACGCCCGTGCGGTCCGCCGTGCGGGTGTGCGGCGTCTGGCGCGTCCCGGGCCTAAGTTCGGATTCGGGGCGTGACAGATTTATTGGTATCAGAGCTTAAGGTTAAGGTATCCTAGGGTTTATGTTCAGATGAGTATCAGTGGAGAATTATGATAGAAAAATTATCAGAGATTTGGTTTATAATCACTTGAGATTGTAATAAGAATGATATTGTAATCTAAGATTTAAGACCACTAGGGACTGTGGCCTTAATGGCACTAGAGTTTGACGTTTAAGACCATTGGAGATAGTGACAAAATTGAAATTTGAGCATATGTTTAAGATCACTCGGGATTTAAGACCACTGGGGACTGTAGCATAAGTGGCATCAGTGTTTGTGGTTTAAGATCATTGGGATTAGTGACAAAATTTGAACCCAAGCATAAGATTAAGATCACTTGGGTTTGCGACGGAAATATATCATAGCTTAAGGTTATGATCACTTAGGACATGGCAATTAAATTCAGTGCTTAAGCTGTAAGATCATTGGGCATTGTGATAAAATGTATGCATCGGTTTGGTTTTCGATGCATACGGAAGGATAGTATAAATTGTCTTTGATCATGATAAGAGAGGTTTGACCTAAGATAAGTGTAGGTCAACAATGGCATATCGAGTATACCATGTTCAGATATTATTTAAATGATTTGAAAGTTCAAATTTGATGGGGGTTTTAATGTGATCATACTTTTGGTTTTGCTGCTAATTATTAGAGTGGGATTTGTACGTTGATTTAGTATTGGAGTAAGCTAAGGAGATTTCATAATATTGAAAGGAATGTTCGTCGAAGTTGAATATGTATGTGAATCTGTATGTGGTATTGGCATGTTTGGATATTACAAATAGGTCTATTTCCTATTGATATATTTGATTTTATTTTGAGGCTATTGAGTTGGCATATTGATGGGGAAATTCTAATTATTGAATTCATATATTTGGATTGGGCTACTGAATTTTTTTTTTTATAATTGTTGGAGACTATTGGATGTGTTAACTTGAACTAAAGTGTAGATTTATGATCTAACTAGGAATCTTTGCCATTGAGTAGAGATTTAGATTTTGAGATGCTTATGTGAGTTATCATATGTAGCATTGATCATACATATTAAAAATCTTGGTGAAGAAAGATTTGAAGGTTGATAGAGTTAATTTCTAATCATAGTGATATTGGCTCAATGATTTTTAACCTATTGAATTTGAAGTAAATTCTTTTGGAAGAAAGGTTAATCTAAATTATGTAATTGAATTGCTAAGAAATCCAGAGTTAATTAAATCTGGATATTTTGGATTCTAAGTTGTGGAGATCATGTAGTGACCTTAAACTTGATTAATGGCTTGAGGGTTAGTTATGGTTAGTATCTTCTACATAAATTTCAATTAAAGTTTTGAAATCTGGATTTTCTTATTCCTAGTGCAAAGTGATATTTTGGTCATAAATCATTTAGAGACCTTAGAGTATTTAATGGATTAAATCAGAGTGTGCAGCGGAAGTGTGGTGGTTTGACTTATTTTGAAACTGGTTAAGATCATTAATATTTGATCTAAAAGGCATTATGATGAAATACTTGAGTTAGTTTCAGGAGAATGTTGTTGATTCTATGGATCTCTTATTTGTTGGGATGATGTGGGGGGAGAGGAAAATTCTGGGTCCAGAGATTATTCAGCAGACAGTGGAGAAGGTTCAGCTGATCAGAGAACGACTTCGGGCAGCTCAGAGCAGACAGAAGAGTTATGCTGATATCAGGAGGCGGGATCTGGAATTCCAAATCGGAGATCATGTTTTTCTCAGAGTGTCCCCTTCTAAAGGGGTAATGCGATTTGGAGTTCGGGGTAAGCTCAGCCCGAGATATGTGGGACCATTCGAGATTCTCGAGAGAGTTGGAGCTGTTGCTTATAAGCTGGCACTTCCATCTGCCTTATCGGGGGTCCATTTTGTTTTTCATGTCTCTATGTTGAGGAGGTACATTGCTGATCCTAGTCATGTGATTGAAGTGGCACCTTTGCAGCTCCGCGCAGATCTTTCTTATGTTGAGCAGCCTATCCGTATAGTGGATAGGAAGGACCAAGTTTTGAGGAGGCGCACGATTCCTTATGTAAAGGTGCAGTGGAGCAATCACAGTGAGAGAGAAGCTACTTGGGAGCTGGAGGAGGAGATGAGAGAGAAGTTTCCTGCCTTGTTCTCGGATTGAGGTATGTTTTAATTTCGAGGACGAAATTTTTTTAGTTGGTTAGAGTGTAAAGACCAGAAATTGGGCCCGTTCTTGGGCCCAATGAACTGAAGTCGGCAATGGATGCCGACTTCAGTCTATTCATCGTGGTCTTCCCACGATGAACCCGCCGGCCGAACGGCCAGCGGGATCTCCGCACACCACCCCCCACCTCTTCCCTCTTCCCTCTTCCCCTCTTCCCTCTCCCTCTCTATCTCTCTCTCTCCCTCTCTTTCTCTCTTCCCTGAGAGCCCACCCCTCAAAAAAATTGGGTTTTTCCCTTCCTTCATCTTCTTCCCCTTCCTTGAGAGCAGCTGCCGCTGCCACCGCCGGAGCCGCCAACGCCGCCGGGGATCCTTTCGTCGACGACCGGAGGTGAGAAAGACATGTTTTTTTTTATCATTTTGATGGTATTTTCAATCGATTTCACTTCCCCTGTTTCGGGGAAGTTTCTTGTGTGAGATTCGTCCGGCCGACGGTGGCCGGCCGGGGTCAATCCGGCCGAAATGGGTTCGGCCGGAGGTGGGTGAACGGGGGCCGGGCTTCCAGCCCCGGTCTCCCTCTCTTTCCTCCCTTTCTTCCTCTCTTTCTTCTCTTCTTCTTCCTCCGCTCGGCTTGCGACAGTGGGATGGCCGACGGCGGCGGGCCGAGCGCCGCCGTCGAGGGCCACAGTCGGCCGTCGAGGGCCGACCGGAGCCACCAGCCACCCCCCTTCTTTCTTTCTTCTTCTTCTTCTCCTTCTTCTTCTTCTTCTTCTTCTTCTTCTTCTTCCCGTCCGGCACCGCTTGTGACAGTGGGTAGTCGACGGCGGCTGGCCGAGCGCCGCCTCCGAGGACCACGGTCGACCGCCGAGGGCCGACCGGAACCACCAGGCACACCCCCCCCCTCTTCTTCTTCTTCTTCTTTTTCTTCTTCTTCTTCTTTTCTTCTTTCTTCTTCCTGGGTGTATACCTTGCTT
This sequence comes from Phoenix dactylifera, assembly GCF_009389715.1. Classification (NCBI taxonomy): domain Eukaryota; kingdom Viridiplantae; phylum Streptophyta; class Magnoliopsida; order Arecales; family Arecaceae; genus Phoenix; species Phoenix dactylifera. The sequence continues at coordinate 11,931,041 of NC_052392.1, read as the reverse complement.
TGATTTCCGTTGCCTGTTTGGGTCTCAAACCAGACACAAACAGACCCTGATCCGATTGAACCATGGGATTTAGCCTGAACTTGAGTTGGGTAGTGTGGATCAGACCGTGAACCGGTTCCACCCATTTCTTGAATTGGGTTGGGTCTGAGTTTAAGTGAATGGGTTTTGTTATGGTCTGATCAGATCTGGTCTGGGTTGGGTTGGGGGTCTGTGTTGGGCTGAGTCGGGCCAAATTGGAACTGTGGGCTGGTTTGGGTTGGGCCCGAAATCTGATCCGGACCTGTTATCCGGTTTGGTTCAATTGGGCCTAATCTGTTTGGGCCACAATTGACTTGGGTTTAAAGGATCCTGATTTTAGGGTCTATGTTTGATCTTAGGGGCCCATTCTTAGATCCATGAACTTAGAAATTTAAGGGATTGGGAATAGTTTAAATTATGTTTCTTAGTTAATTAAATAATTAATGTTTGTGTTTTAATCAGGGGTTCGTGATATCAGTGGCAGGGATTTTTAAGCGAACCCAGGTAGGTAACCTTGCTTAAAGTATGATTTACATGTACTATGCATATGTGTGATTATTTCCAGCATATTGATATGTTTTATATTCTTGGCAGTATTATCATTTAGAAGCATGTTTTTGACTGTAAATCGATCATCTGAAAATCTATTATGCATATATATTGGTTTTGAAAACTTATGTTTATATTAAGTTTGATTATTGGAATTTGTGGATGTGATTTTGGAGACCGCGTGACTATTGTCTAGGATTCCCGCCAATGGGGTGGAAACGTTGGCCCTGTCGACTTGTATGAGGAGCTAGTTCCGGCACTATGGGGTGTTTTGGCTCTGCGGAGCATGCTCTGAGGAGCAGAGATTGGGGCACCCTGGGGTGCAGCACTGCGGTGCAGGGCTCCATTTGGAGCAGAGTGTTGACACTTCGGTGTGACCATGCCACTGGGTGATGTGGCCGTAGTCATGCGGTAGATATGTGGATTATGTTATGCGTGATATGATAGACTAAGATGGTATATATATATATATATATTACTTGAGTATCGGATTGGTTTGCGGATCATCATATTTATTTGTGCACATGACCTGTAGTTATATTGCATCTGCTTTAATACATGTTATCGTGACTTTATGCATGTTGTTACTGTTGCTGGTGGTCCAAACCGAGAACGATTGGCACAGCGGTGTGAACGGGGTTCCCTTTGAGTTGCTTTGGTTGCGCTCCGCCCTCCGCCGTGAAACCTGCAAGCAAGCCTCGCACCACCACCGGGGTAGTGGGGGCCCTCCGACGATCAAGTCAGAGGAGATTGAAGGAGAAGGAGAAGGAGAAGGTAGCAGGTGAGATGATCCTCTGGAAGATATATCTTACCCTCCCCTTTCCCCCCCAGCCTCATATATATCAGGCTGGGGGGTTTTTCCGGGGATTCGTCATCGTGTGGCACGATGGGGCTGCCACTGACATGGCCGTTACAGGACGTCGTGGGGCAGCGCTGGGTACAGCCATGGCAGGGCATAGTGGAGCTCCGCTTTGTACGGCTGTTACAGGGGATCGTGGGGCAGCGCCGGATACGGCCGTTGCAGGGAGTAGTGGAGCAGGGGGCCGCGGCGTGCCTCAGAGGAACAGTCTGTTGTTTGTCGAGAGATTGCCGACTCGGGGTCGGATTGCTGGATCAAGGGGCAGCCGACTCGGGGTCGGGTTGCGGAGCTGAAGATATCCGACCCGAGGTCGGATTGCTGGATCAAGGGGCAGCCGACTCGGGGTCGGGCTGCGGAGCTGAAGATATCCGACCCGAGGTCGGATTGCTGGATCAAGGGGCAGCCGACTCGGGGTCGGGCTGCGGAGCTGAAGATATCCGACTCGAGGTCGGATTGCTGGATCAAGGGGCAGCCGTAGTCTTCCTGGGCGCGCGTGCCGGTCACGTGGGGCCATGGTGGCTAAGTTCCTCCGTAACAGTAGCCCTCCACTCCCGAGCCTGGAACCAGGAGGGGAACGGGTGAAGGGAGTGATGCTTCGAGATTGCCGCCATCCCTCGGAAAGGCGCGCGCGCTCCGAGCTTTTCCGCCTTCTTTATGGCGTATGGCAGTTGTCGCTGATCTGGCGGTCTGCGGATTTCGGCGGACATCCTTCCTTAATGGCGTCGATTCGCCTTTGGGGCGCGAACAAACTTTCGGCAGCCAGGCGTCCTCTGGCGTCACCGAGGCGTCACCCGCCTTTCCGCCTATTTAACCGGGGGCCCTCCCCCGTCCGCCTTTCTCTTCACAGGCATCTTCAAATTTCTCCCTTGTGCCGCTGCCGTTGCCGCCGAACTGTTCGTTCGCTCCTCCTTTGACGCTCTCGGAGCCGTTCTTCCTCCCCTTCCGGTGAGTTGCCCCACTCTTCAATTTAGGGCTCTCCGTACTTTCTCCTTTCGTGTTAGTGTACTCCAGTCGTTCCGGTGCCTTCCCCCCTCTTGACCCCGTCCTGACCGTAGGTTCACTGGCCATTAGGGATGGACGAAGTAAGGGCGGACCGCCTTCGGTCGGAGCTGGTCCCTGAAGACCTAGATAGGTTCGTGGCCCGGTACCACCTTCCCGAAGCCTGCAACATTACGCTCCCGGGGCCTGAGGAGAGGATGTCTCATCCTCCTCCAGGGAAGGTCGCCATCAATGAGGACATCCTTCGGGCTGGGTTCCGCTTTCCCCCCTCGGACTTAGTCGTGCAGGTGCTTTGGGGTTTAAGAAATGGCGCCGACGCAACTGGTGCCGAACTCATGGCGTACCCTGACGGCCTTCCAGGTTCTTTGCCGCATGCACGAGGTTCCCGCCACCTTGAACGTCTTTTGGGAATGCTACGGCCTGAGCGGCCACCCCCGGGACAGAGGGTGGTGGTGCTTTGCGGCGCGGCGAGGGTACGGCCTCGTCAAGGATGCTCCTTCCTCCATTCACGGCTGGAAGGAGCGTTTCTTTTTCATTGACGTAGATCCCTCTTGGGGAATCGGGGCAACCTGGGAGACGCCGATGAAGTCCCCGATCGGCTTATCGAGGTTGTCGAGGGAGGAGTCCGATGGCGTTGCCGTCTTGAGGGGGCTGGTTGCCGAGGGCCGGCTTCCCCCGGTGGCCCGCCTTATTTCCGAGGATGCCTTGGTGAACGTCGGTCTGAGCTTGGTCCCCGCCGACCGTGAGCCCGCCACCACTTCTTTTTTAGCTCTTTTCTCCTCTTTCGTTTCTTCTTTCCAACAGTTTCTCAGTCTCCGACCATCTCGTCCTTTTTGCAGAAATCGACGACGTCATGCGGTCGGACAAGGCGACGGCTGTCAGTAGGGCGTCCCTACTGGAAGCGGTCCGGAGGAAGAAACGGACTCCTCCGAGCGGGGTCCCACCGGCGAAGAAGTCCCGCCAGCAGGCGACTCCGACGCCGACAGACGGGTTCGGACCCACCGGTCAGGGGGACGCCGCGGGCTTGGACCGACAGTCGACGCCGTATCAGCCCTCCGGTGATGAGACTACCGCTTTTCCGGAGGCGTCACCCGGGCGCGCCCGAGACGGCCGGGTCGGACGCGATCGGTCCCCAGCCCGGCCTTCGACTCGATCGGCTTCGGATGATACGAGAAGGAGCGCGCCGAGGCCCCGGCCGAGCGGGACCCTGTCGATTTCTGGAGCGGCCCCCGCCCCGAGCACGGTCAGCACGACTCTCCCCCAAGCAATGGGTAAGGGTAAGGCCGCAGAACCACCGTCCGGCTCCGGGGCAAAGTCGGGGTCAGCCTTCACTTTCGCCGGCGCCCGAA